>NC_091127.1:145862442-146174942 GCF_040183065.1 Periplaneta americana
TGATGTCATGGTTACGCTTGAGTGGAGGCAGGGGCATGTGTCGCGACACAGCTTTTGGCGATCACTTGTATAGAGTAAGGTTGCCTAATTCCGTGACATATTTAATAAAGTTATATTTATGCCAAAATTGTAATAAAAATGTTCAAATAACACCTAAATGACGTTATTTGGACCTTTAGCTACAGTTTTTACAGCATTCAATGTCAACAGTTTCACAAGTTTGGTATATAATATATGACTCTTCATTGTTATACAGAGGTTCCTAAATCCGTGACAGGGATCCAAATTCCGTGATAGTGGTTTCCTAATTCCGTGAGTGATATCCTAATTCCGTTATACTAAAATAATACTCATTAACTGCTCAGAAAACAAACGCGTATTTGGAAAAACACATTAAAGTCATGGTATATTGTTTTAATATGGATTAAGCAGGAAATTACAACAAAAAAAAGGGCCTAAGTGACAAATTTCATAGACAATACTTGTGTAACTACAGGAATACATATTACATATTAATATATTATAAATAAAATAAACTGAAACTTAAATTCAATACAAAATTAAATTTGAATAAATTGAATTAAACACAATTAATTCTCATTATTTATATTCCTAACAACAGCAGTAATTAAGTTAAATATATGCCCTATTATTTTATTATAATTATAATTGATGTTTTCTATAACTTATTTCTATTATTATTTCTACGAACTATTTTCTTTCATAGACATTAATTTTCACAATTTAGCGGTGGCATCACTGATCGAGTGAGCCAGGAAGGAGAAATGTGAAAATAAATCCGAAAATGGGAAAGCTCCTGTAGCATTGCTATTATCTCACAATGTTCAAATAATCATACACATTGATTCAGCTGACTTTAATCTACAGTAATATATCAGTTTTATAATGTTATATTAATTCTTACTTCAAATATAAAATGTTTCTTCAGGAGCGGTCACAAGAGAAAGAAAAACTTACTGGTCAACCACCTTCCACTGAACAAAAGCTTCTGCAGTCGACTGCTTCTATTCAAAAGGCGGATAGTCAATAGAATTGAAAGGAAGACATCTCCTGCCATCTGTTAGGTATTTCAAAAACTTAAAAGTCAGAGACCACAACTCCACGGCAGTCAATTGAAATTTTGTCACGGAATTAGGCACCTTTACCCTACATGTAAAGAAAGGTCCACACCTGTGGAGTAACAGTTAGTGCGTCTGGCAGCTAAACCAGATGGCCCGGGTTTGATTCCCGGTCGGGACAAGTTACTTGATTGAGAGTTTTTCCGGGGTTTTCCCTCAACCTAATATGAGCAAATGCTGGGTAACTTTCGGTGCTGGACCACGGACTCATTTCACCAGCATTATCACCTTCATCTCATTCAGACGCTAAATAACCTAAGATATTAATAAAGCGTCGTAAAATAACCTACTAAAATAAAAATAAAAATCTAAAGAAAAGCTTCATATTACAAGATTCACAAATTATAATCATTACAATTTCTATTAACAGTAACGATATTGATCCGGGGCCGGGTATCGATCCCGGGACCTTTGGTTGAACGCACCAAAGCTCTACCGACTTAGCTACCCAGGAACTTCACAAGACACCGTCTCAATTTTTCCCTTTATATCCACATAACTCGAGTGGGCTGACACGACGCCAGAAACCCACATCGAGTGAACACAAACTTCTGTGTAATCGGCCCCGGAACAATTTTTCCCTTGAAATTATTCAAGTCTGCTTCACAGGGAGCTTTACCTGAAAGCTAGATTTGCAGAACCAGTATTATTCAGGACAATTGGACGTACTATAATAATATATTAATTACTACTACTACTGTAGTACTATATTATTATTATTATTATTATTATTATTATTATTATTATTATTATTATCATCGTCAACATCATCATCCTCATCGCAGTAGTAGTAGTAGTAGTAGTAGTAGTAGTAGTAGTAGTAGTAGTAGTAGTAGTAGTATAGTAGCAGTTGTGGTATGAGACCTATTTGTTTCCATAGAAACGTAAATAACAATTTTTTAATAACTATGAAAAATTGTCATTGTATGAATCTTTATGAATAATCGTAACAGCAATATATTATTTTTTTAACATAAATTGTCACATATTTTCTTGGGATTTGGAACTTCATATTAATAATTTTCAGAGTTCGTAATAATTTCATATGGTCAAACAATTAATTTTTAACTTCATTCTCATAATTCATGAACTGTTTAGTCAAACTAATGAATTTCATATTGCCATATAAAATACATTTTAATACTGTATTAGATCAATCACAAATGTATTATTATTATTATTATTATTATTATTATTATTATTATTATATTATCATCATCAACATCATCATCATCCTCATCGCAGTAGTAGTAGTAGTAGTAGTATAGTAGTAGTAGTAGTAGTAGTAGTGGTGGTAGCAGCAGCAGTAGTACTAGTAGTAGTAATATAGTAGCAGTTGTGCTGTGAGACACATTTTCGAAATGGATTACGATTGGAATTTGATATTCTTTCCTATCCCTATATTATATAAATGATGGTACCATTAAAAGACTAGTGTCTGTGTACTTATATAACTTCATAAAATTTAATTATTCTCTTAATAACGTCTGTATAATTATTAGGAACAATTTAATTAAAGATCTTGCAGTATTACTCGATTCTAAATTATATTTTCATGATCATGTTCAATATATTTATAATCATTCAATAAGAATGCTTGGTTTAATAAGGTATATAACGTATTCTTTTTCTGCTCCAGAGACTCTATTAATTCTATACTTTACTTTGGTTCGATCTAAATTTGAATATGCATCTGTAGGCTGGAATTCCATTACTTCAACTGATTCGGTTAAATTGGAAAATATTCAAAGAAAATTTATTTCCTTATGTGCTTTTCGATTTATACCCAGCTCCTCTGACTTCAGTTATGAGATTACCTGTAAATATTTTAACTGTTGTAGCCTTTATTCTAGACGTCAAAATCTTGATTATCAATTTCTTTGCAAAGTGATCAATGGTGATATTGATTGTGAGTCTATCATAAACAACATCAGCCTTCGTATTCCTACAAAGGGTTTAAGATTTCAAAAAAAAAATTGTATAACAGAAATTCAAAATCACTTTCTCCAGTCTGTAGATGCATAAAATATGCCAATTTGCATGGGCACAATTTAGATCCTTTTAAAGTATAGTTTCGTTTTGATTTTATTACTATTTACTGTTCTTGTTCTCAATTTTATTTATGTATGTTTTTCTTGATTTAAGATATTATTTATTTATTTTTGTACTTGTATCTTCTGTTTGTGTATTGTGCTAAAATATAATTGGCCTCTGGCTGCTGTTCAGCACACAAATCTTAATAATAAATAAATAAATAATAGTACATTATGCAACGAGCCTATAATGGTAGTAATTAAGACGCAAGTATGTTTGTTTATGAAACGAGCGCAAGCGAGTTTCATAATTTTCATACGAGCGTCTTAATTATCATTATAGGCAAGTTTCATACGACTTTTTATGCTCGACTATATTTCTAACTTGAAAGTATTGAAAATTAGGTCTTTTTATGGTTATGTGCGAACTGACCTGAATTGTGAGATGTGCGCAGACGCGAAAGTATTGAATTTTTCCGAGGCCGAATGTCATTGACCTTGGCACAGAATAAGAATGAACATTACTCTGATATAACTTGGAAATTGATTTAGAATTGAAAAACGAGATGACAAATTGAATTTATTTGAATATTATTTACAATTAACGCTAATTATTATAGTGACAGAACATAACCTTCTGCAACAGTATTGGATTTCCAGCCTCCGTGACTTTTCGCTAATTGTCTTTCGATTGCATATCCGAGAATAATCGATAAGTTATAGCGGTACAAAGCTGACTTGTCATTGGCTGAAGACCTATACTTTAATGAGTAGGTGTACTTTAATGACATGCATTAAAGGACTGCTACCAGGTGTATAATTACTACATTTCGGCATGGTCGAGCATAAAAATAAATAAGTTATTATTATTATTATTATTATTATTATATTTATTATTATTATTATTATTATTATTATTATTATTATTATTATTATTATTATTATTATTTCAGAGTATACGTAGAAATGTAATTTTACCCGCTTTGGTGATATCTGGTAACAGTTGGGAACATTGAAAAGATGGCCATATTAGCTTTTTAGGAACTAATGTTAAATTAACCTCACTGAACAGCAAGAGCGTCTTCTATTCCCTATCTTTAAGGAAGAGCAAGAGCAAGCTTTCACGAATCAAACCCGCCTTTTCCTATAGGTCTACTATATGATCAGTAGTGCAAACAATAGGTCTGTGTGTTCGCAGAGCGCCAGATGCCGAGTACCAGTATCAAACCACGTACAGCGGGATCCGCGCCTTCAAGTACGCTGTAGACTTAGGAGACACATCCACGGACCCGGAGCTGAAGTGCTACTGCACCACGCCGGAAACGTGCCTCAAGCACGGCGTGCACGACATCAGCCGCTGCGCCGGTGAGTCCAACTATGTATATGATAAGGGAGGTATTCCAACCGCGACCTCTGAATTTTGCTGAGCATAGGCTTAATGCCATAAGCAGGCCTGGCGGTTTCGGACCCATGAACGTATAGTAAGCTTAATGGTACATTTACTATACCATACTAGATGTCCCTCTAACCCCATTATCTCCTGGCCTAGTTGCTTCATAAGGGTGCCTTGTTGGTATCACTTGTGAGGTTCAGACCTGTCTTCGGACACTTGACTTAACAACAACAACAACTAAATGTTGGTCGCGTGGAATGAGTAGTCGGTCATATCTAAACAAAGGTATGTATGCACTGATAGACTATAGATACAAACAGTTCTAGAAGGCTACAACTACATGCCTACCAATTACGCAAACTACAAGTTGTTCCTAAAATAGGTAGTCAAGGTTAAGTTACACATCCTTTTAAGGGGAGAGGATGGTATTTTTTTTAACTTTTTTTCCTATTTGGTGTAAAATATTAATTTTTTGTATGTAGAGAGCTCATAGCTGTAGCAACTCAACCAAAAATAAATATTTTGAAAAAAAAATTATTTGGGGGCCCAGATTTGAAAAAAATATTCCCAATGCAGTATTCTACTAGAACCGATATATCGAAATCATTTTTAAAGGTAGATTCATCCAGTTTTTTGCAATGTACTTGCAAAGGCATTCTCTACAAACTGTCTGTAACAGAATTTTGATATTAGTCCCTACGTTTGTAAAATAAACAATTAAAATTTAATAACAATTTCCTTAATTCCTTTCTTGCAAACAAACGGGCGTAGTTTTAAAATGAAATCAATTAACAAAATTCTGTTACAGAGAAAAGTTTCCTAATAGTCTAAAGAATATGTGTTCTAAATTTCATACATGCAACTTTAATAGTTCAGAAATTATATCCATTTTTGTCTGGCAATGTAGCAAAAAATGAAGTTAACGTAAACCGATAAAAGGGGGAAGTGATTTAAAAATCCATAGTGCAGGAAGTTTAAAAATGGCGTCTCAACATCCGATAAGGGCACAAATACCCACGAAATGTTATGCAATGCATTCCGCACATATGAAAGAGTATTTTAAAGATTTGTTTTTTTTTTTAATTCAATTTACCGGAAACAACAATAAAATGGGGCGAGTGATTTAATAATCCATAACGCAGGAAGTTTAACAATAGCGTCTCAACATCTGATAAGAGCACAAATACCCACAAAATATTATGCTATGCATTCCACACATATCATGAGTATTTTAAAGAATTTTTTTTTATTTACTCATTTTTCGCCAAAAAATACCATCCTCTCCCCTTAAGAATACATAACTTGAAATAACATTAAATCTCTACGTGCCTTACTTACATATCTACATATTTAAAATAACAACATATGAATAATTTAATCATAAATTATGTAGGCTATATAATGTATCTACAAGTGAAGAGTCGACTTTCTGAAAAGTTGAAGTACACACATTTTCGAAATGGATTACGATTGGAATTCGACGTTCTTCCTGATCCCTATATCCTATAAATTATTGCACCATGAAAATACAGGTGTTTGTGCACTTACATAACTTCAAACGTTGAACATTTGAAAATACCTTACAGTAGGATTTTTTTATATTTTCTTGAATTTTACACAACTATCTGGAAAGGTCAATTTTGCAGTCCGGTTTTGTTCGTGACGTGTAATGCATGTCTGCAGCATCCTTATTTTCCATTAATGCAACATTTTTCTTTTATATGTAGGCCTATATATATTGTTTATTTATAATTTATTTATTCTAATGACAGGTACATAGATAACTTATCTTTGATCTAAACACAACCTCAAGATTAAAACAATATAACTTGATAGAAATAAAAATTAAATCTAATAAAGTGACTAAACGAAATCCTTAAAGAACTGAAAACTAAGAATTAAATAGAGGCACGAGGCTTCTCGCTTCCCAGTATCTGCCACATTCTGTCAGTGACTTTAGAGCTGGACAGCGTTGGAGATGATCGCTATTCATCGCTTCTTGAAGGTCACAAAAGATACAGGTTGGATGTTGATAAATACCGAAACGGTGGAGATACTGCGCCAAGCAGTCATGTTCAGTTGTAAGTAGGCAACGTAAACAACAGTATGTGTAAGATGTACAGATAAATACACATAAATAAGGTGTACAGAGGAATAATTTTTTTCATTTCCACACAACTATTTTTGCTTGTAACTTTCGACTCAGTCATTTCCGGACCATGGCTCCTTATCTCAAATTGATACAGGGACATCATTTTATTTTTACTTCAATTTTTATTGTACCTGAGTTTTTTAATGTACTTCACTCACACCCCTTCTACTAAGGAAGTTCCAACTCCACACAGAGCCAAGACCGCAGATAGTAAGCAGTACTGAGTTACTGAGTATAGTACGTTCCAGAAATATGTTCGCGTTTTCCAGTGACGAAAGAGCTTTCAATATTGAATCATATTTTCGCACAGGTACTGTCCGTTTGCATCTCGATTTCCCCCACCTGCTTCTGCTCGCCCCTCTGTAATAGCTGGGCTGTCTTAGCTCTTTTCTGAAAACATTAATTTCTCTTAGGAATTGGAAGTTTACGTAATATTATACAGCTGTTTAATTTAACTTAAATAAAAGGGCCTCGTTAAGTAAATAACTGTCACGTGATTTCCTCCCTTTCTACAATCCTGCGGCATAACCACTTGGACGGACAGTAGATAGCATGTCTGAGTAATTTTATATTTTCGGGTCGGGCAGAAGTGAAGATTGAATTCACAGTACGTAGAGTAGGTACAGAATTATTTCAACATGAGTTACTAGTACGAAGGATGAAACTGACAATTGGAATCAGATGCAATAGTCTATAGTGCGATAATATGCACGAAAGAACTGAAGCCTGTATCGAAATGAACGGCCACCATTTTCAAAATTGTGTTTAAATATTCATATTATGATTATTTTTCAATTTAACTTCTTTCTCTATATTGTACGCTAATGTGCTGTAGACAGTATAATATACACTGCATAATGAATACGTTCGCATGGATAACTCACTTCGTGAGTAAAAACACTTATTCTTAATACAGTACTGTACTTTGATTAAAGAAAAACCTAATGAAAATTATCAAACTCAAAATCGCGATATTTCCTAGTTTACGTAAATGGATGAACTACTTTTCTTCCTTCCTATACCTAGTAGAGTGATTTGTGTTTTACGCCAGTATCATCGAACTCCAGTCTTGGAGGGGGGAGCAAGCGGTGTTTTCGGTTCTCTAAAGGTATAGACAGGTTAATATTAAAAATTTTAGTAAAAATAAAATGATGTCCCTGTACATGTTTGTAACACCACCTCGGAAACTTCTGTATATCTATTTTAAAACGGCAAAGTTTCATTTCAGGCCACCCGCTAGTGGTTTCCCTGCCCCACTTCTACATGGCGGACGAAGAGTATCTGGACGGCGTCGTGGGACTCAATCCCTCACAAGAGAAGCACCAGATCACCCTGCTCTTCGAGCCGGTACGTTCTTGATCGGATAGTCACTTCGGCAACGAATGGACTTTTGCCTGCTTCTCAACATTGCTTTCCTTGCAGTTGACGGCAACTCCACTCGAAGCCTACAAGAGACTGCAGCTCAACATCTTCATGCGCCGGACCACTCACGTGGACCTCCTGCGCGCCGTTAAGACCACGCTGCTGCCATTCCTCTGGCTACAGGAGGTACGAGGTGCCCATGGATTTCTTTCTACTTTCGCAACATTTCTCCATTCCCGCTTCATTCTGATGAAGTTGCCAGGCTGTCTTTTTTTTTCTAGTTATCGTATCTTATCGTTTATCTTACTGTGTGTCTTATTTTAATTTCTTTCTTAGCCTTCCTTCTCTTTCTTACCGTCGCGTTTTTCCCCTTGTCCTGTTGCTTCGTGCTCTTTAATATCATGAATCCTTTATTTTTATTTGCTATTTCACAGTACCTATTTCCCAGTTTCTATCTTTCCCTGTTGCTTTTTATTTCTCTTTCTCTCGAATTTATTATTTTCTCTTTTCTTACGTCTATTTCTCATTATAATCATCAAGATAGATCGCAAGGAACGTTTGCTCTCAGATTATAACGTGACTTCTTTTGCGTCTCTAGATGACAATACAGTGAAATTGATAAAAGTTGTTGTCTTTAAAGTTCGTTAGACCGATCAATCTGTTATATGAAGAGTACACGGGAAAAACGAACAATGTCACATTTCCATTAGAGATGGGATAGTGATCTATTTCAGTATATAACTGCAAAATTTATTGATGTTTCTGCTTGAAATGAAAGAAATGATGAGTGTATCCGTGGTTTTAATTCTCCTTTACCACTTTTGGTAAAAATAATACTAAAGTTTGTAGTAATACAGTGAATTAGATAACGACATCAACCTTAAGAGCATTGTGACATTGTTCGTTTTTCCCGTGTACCCTTCATATGTGGTCAGGACTTCTATCCACGTCATCCCTTAGGTTACAAGAACTGCAATATGGATTTGGTGCGATTCCAATATTAACAACTATCAAAGACACAATTCATCAAAGTTTATCTTTATTTCTTTTTGACTCACTGTGTAGGCTTTACATCATTAAAAGATAATTAAAATTACATCATGTTGTTTGAAAAGAGATATACAGATTAACGTAGGGTGATTTCTTTTGCAGAATATGGAGCTGCATCAGGAATATGTGGACAAGATACTGGACATGTTCCTCATCATCAGCATCGTGGGCGCCATGAAGTGGATCATGATCGTGGCGGGCGGGATCATAGCTGCCACGGGTCTCTTCTTCATCATGCGTAAAAAGAATGACAACACCGTCATCACAGGATCCCCACCCATTGCGCTCAAGTCTACCGGCAAACCCAAGCAGACACACTTCATCGAGAAGTAACGATTCGATCTCACTTCGCGAACTGTGAGAAAATTCTGTCTCATAGGCAAATGAGGCTTTAGCGATTTGTTTATATTGGATTTATAGTTCCACCTCTCTTTAGTACCTATGGAGTGCATCCATGTCTTCTTACCAGTTATAAAATTCAAGTTACACCAGAGGTAATGCAAATGACGACTCGACGAAACGTAAAAGGTCTAAAGAAAAAAAAGACAAAGCGATATGTTCAAGGTACGCATAACGTCTTGTCATTTCAAGGAGTTACAGGACTCACTGGAAAAATTGTGCGAGCTCCAAAGCTATTGTCCACTTGTCTCATTTCGGTTCACTATCCCATTAAATGACTAAGAAAACGAAAAGCATTATTATTCACTAAGTCACGTTAATACAGTAATAAAAACAGAATAATTAAGGCGTTCTATTAAAAATTGCCAACTACTTTCGGACGTCAAGAAGAATGGATAATTAAAAAATTGGAGGATATAAAATTGGTGAAACGAGTGTATAGTGTATGTAATGATAGTCTAATGAAATGTACAAATGAACTCACTAAAAGAAAAATTCAAAGAAGAAACGATTAGCACATACATTGAGAATTCTTACCTCAGAAACCAGAAGGAATTAAGTCCAAATTATCCATTTAGAGATATGATAAGATGAATGTTCAATTTTGTGAACAACTTAATGACTTACCGCCTTTAAATATAAAAAAAAATATATATTATGCAACAATCCATCTATTTCGGGAGTACCAACACCGAAACAAAAATAAAGTCCTATATATGAATCAACCATAACCTAAAAATCCATGTTTTGGCGCTTACTTCCTTTTGCTTTCTGACGCAAGAATTATAAAAGCTGGAATACAAAGCGTATTATTTTCAATTTTAATGTCCATTTCTCTTCAATTGTACCACACCACTGAGATAATGAATTATTCATAGCCTTTTTTGGCCCACCGATGTGGTAATTACTGTACAAACAAAATAGGAAAGCCTTAAATTGTAGTACTTTGGAAAACATTGAATTTTAAGTTCCCTCGAAACATTATTACAAATGAAGTCAAACTTCTATCCACGATGTTTGTGTTAGTTTATTACTTATGTGTTATTATATTGAATATATTTTATATTATTTCTTCAAGTTTAGAATTGAATGGTTTTTTTTAAAGAACAATAATCCAAAGACTTTTTTTTGTGAAAACAGCCATTGTCCAGGACGATGATAGCATTCACAAATATCTCATTCATATCATCTTGAAACATTTATCCATATAACTTTAAAGTGTAGAAGATTGGCAGTACTGCTTCTTATGTACACGGCAAAAGCCTCCTCAGAGAAAAATACTTTAGTACGTGAATTGTTGTATTAGTTAAGGAGTCATCTTTAGGTGAAGAATTAATCCCATGAAAGAAACGTAAGCAACGAATGGAAAAGAAACATGATATAATTAAGAAAAAGAAATAAAAGAGAGGTACACTTCAGCCACAACAGAGAATTTTTTCTTAAAACAACAATTGTCCACAGTTACCTACATTTACACAATTTCTATGAAGCAACTTAAGTTATAAATGTACTTCAGTTTTCACAAATTTCTATAACACCTTAAGAAATGGCATGATGAATTTCATACGTGAAGTATCAACAGCACCCATGCCAGATAGTTTTTTCCGTTTTTTTTTTTCTGAAAATTTATGTTTTTGGACTATGGTTGTTTTTTCAAAAATCTCTTCAATTGTAAGACTTTAAATGGTTCTTGAAATCGCATTAGTCGGATCAAAATTTAATAATTAGACATTGGACCTAACGTATGTGAATTTAACCCTAGCCGAAAACTAATTTTAAACGAAAAAAAAATAAAATTTGGCTTCCTTAGAATGAAGAAGATAAGCAGTAGATCTTTCTAATAGATTTAGGCCTACGTCATGTGTTAAAGACCTCTTTCTTCATGAATAGAGATTGATAAAAGGAAAGTTATATGTTGAGCCCCACCATTACTTCTTTCTCAACTCTTAGCAAAAGAAATCTTACCACGGTAACGATTGTGGAGGCCCAACGAGGAAAAGAGTGGAACACGTCGATTCAGTACCTCACTGGTGAAGCCTTTTGTGTATCAATACTCGCCGAAGTGGTACTATGAAGTGCATAAATTGATAATAGTTACTAATTAGTTTGACACTAGATCACGAATCCAATCAGTACATTTTCAATTACCAACCAGCTAGTAAACCAACAAAATTTAATGAAACAAGCTGTGTACATATTATTGTTAAATATCGACTAATAAATATTTTAGAATTTTATTATATTGATTTAGTTCTGAGTCTATAGGATATGTAATAATTGTCTTTCATAATAACTTACTTGTTAGTGTAACTAATATGGGCATTGTAAAGAGACGAATGTTGTTATATAATGGTGAAGGCGCATTTTCGGTTACGTAGAAGCCAGGGTCTTGTGTTCAAATGCACCCTAAGGCATGGAAATCTGTCCACTGTAATATGGTGTCCCTGATCCACCGTATGGGCTATTCCATCTCAAATCGACCGAAATATAGAGAAAATAGACCTTGCAATTTTTAAATACAATGAAACTTTTTCTGTCCGTAGACAACTATGATACAATGCTTTGTGCAAAGTTTGAGGCATCAAAACTTCATAGTGTTTAAATTAAAAATACTTTAATTTATCGTATTTTCATAAAATTAGCAACTTTAAACTGTTGTGACTCCGAAACCCTTTCACCCAATGATCAAAATCATGGTTTATTTTGATGCTGAGAAATTAAAGTTTGTATTGACATGTAAACAGTTTTTCTTACTTGTTATGGAAATGGAGAAATTTAGATTTTTCTTAATTAAGACACCTTTGACCACGAAAAAATATTTTTAAAATATATGGTTACATTCCGCATTGAAAGTACAAATAAACACGTATTTTTTACTGGTGTAACGTTAATAAGAAAGTATTGAAAAATCAAATAAAGAAAATAAATAGTACGCGCGTGAGCTAGACAGCTGACTGTGAGGCGGGAGCTAGCCTAGGCAAGCAAGGCCAGGAGATATAAACATGTGATGTTTCGTCTAGTAGCGCATAGCTGGGCTAGCTTTTTATCACAGGTTTTCATAAACACAGGAGTAAAATGACGCCCAAAGCTCCCTTATCTTCATCTCTCGGCCAGTGCTTGCTGTGTTGCGCCTTTCAAGTCTAGGCGTATGAATATAATTTATTTAATACCCCCGAAACTTATTGCCGTGACACTAAGCAAACAATGCCGAATCCCTCTTAATAATGCAAAGTTTTTTCTCATTATTTTTTTACATTTTTACAAATGGGTAAAAAGCCTAAAAGTAAGTAAAATCAGATTATCTGTCTCTCTGTATACAATAAAAATAAGGATTACTTCTTATCATAACCTACCAAATGTCAGCTTCAAAATGAGCTCTCGTTCAATGTTCTGCAGTAAATGGTTCCAGAGTTCTGAGCGCTGAAAGAGGCTTGTTTTTCTAAAATACGCTAAATTTGTCGCTCAACAATACGAAAACCGTTTGACTTTCGATAGTATATTTTTGCAAATGCATTCTCCTCAGCACCTTGTATAAATAGGGAAAAAATTACTGATCGATTTCATATGGAATAGCCCGTATGTCTCTAGAATCAAGTCCAAAAACGACAAATATAAAATCTAAAATAAACCTAGCTAGAAGTAGAGATATGAAATCCACCGAAAGAAAAGATAAGCCTAATGTAATTTAATTCTTATATAAAGTGTGTCAAAAGCGCTTTCTCCAAACACTTCCTTACATTTAATTACATTCAACATAAATTTGACTACACATTCCTTTACAGATTTTGTTCAAAATGGAGGCCCTGTTTCTCGATACACAATTCATAAGTTTAGACACTGATTTACAGGTGGCAGAACATAACTGACGATTTTCACGAATGACTATTCGATCATCTTTCACAACTGACGCAGATCCTGCAAAAACATTATTTTGCAGGACACTCCACAGCGAAAAATCACATTGGCATCAGGTAGCATGAACTGGGTGACCATTCTGTTGTGCCATGGAATTGCTGCTTCAAGAAGTCCCTCACTCCTACACCAAATGTTGCCGTATTAACTGCATTTCGGCAAAACGAGGGCTGTTTTCAAGATATGGCATTGTAGAAATAGTTGAAGCACGAACATGATTGTTAACCCACCGCTTATTACACCGTTATTTGTTTATTCAAGTTATGACTAAGGAGCGGATTCCTATGTAATTAAATACCTATTATTTTTGCGTGTGATAAAACACAATTAACAAAGTTAAAAATTCCGAATATGAAGTTTCAAGTTTAAAACCAGAATTTTAATTCACATAAAAATACATATTTTCACAAAAAATTATGTAAATACATATTTTCAGAAAATCTATTATAAACACATCAATAATGGAGTTTTTTTTACTTAAATAATTTTACAAGAACTTTTAAACATTTTAAAACTAAATCAATTATGTCACTCAGAAGTACGTTATCTTTTTAAGAATTCTTGGTTGCTTCGTGTTTCTAAGCGCTGTGTGGTGTATCCGTGATCCATTTTCGTAATAGTATCGCCTCAAGTTCTGAGAACTGCTAGGCAGCATATCAGTGTTATTATTAGAGAATAAATTAACATGGACAAGGAGGAGAGATCTTGCAACACCTATAATTAGGAATGTTTATTGTTGCTGAAGATGATTTCATTCTACTCTTTATCTGTGAAACACAACAGATAAGGGCTCGGATACGAACATTATTTAATTTAAACAAATCTCTCGCCTCTCGCTCATGTCCATCAAGTTAGGCAATACGTCTACTTTTTGTGATTCCCTGTTATCGGGCTTCGTCAATCGATATCCTTCAAGATATACTGAAAGATGGTTGTTTAAAAAACGATTTGGCTTTCCTATTAGCAAATCTAAGCTTTTTGTGTGAATCCATAAAAAACTCGAAACATCCAAAAACCTGTTGTGGGAGGTGTGTGCCGTGAAAATTAAACTAGACTCGCTACCAGGTTCAGAAGTACAAGTACTAAGGGACAAATTCCAGAATGTGTTTGGGAAAAACAGTGGATATAAAAAATGTGTAAAGTTGCTCAAGTATTGGAGGGTGTGCCTGTAGGTGAAATTGACGATGTTTGTGTTTGTGACACTCCTCTCTTTAAATATGCAAGTCTGACGTCCTGTGATGTGGAAAGATCGTTTTCACAGTATAATTCGTTGTTCAGAGATAATCGGCATGCATTTGTGATGGAGAATTTGGAGATAACCTTCGTTGTTCACTGCAATTCTCGGCCAACTGCTACCACTTAAGTGTGGTTGGTGAGTACCTAGTAACATTTTTTTCAAGCTAAGTAAGGTATTTTTGTCATATTTAAAAAATATATATATATTGTTTTATTTTTAGCAAATATTTTCGTATTTTTAGCACATAAAAAATAAATATATTGTGAATTTATTTCAACTCAACAATAGGATTTTATTCTTCCAACAATAATTCCTTTCTACAATTCATCTTAAACGCTCTCGTCAACAATAGAATTTTCACTCAACACAGTATTCGTTATAGCACTCCACTGACGGCAATGACAATTTACTTGGACTATTACGAACAACAATGAACTGTTAATCTTAACTAATACTTACAAAGCACTATTTACAAATCAGAACTATCAGTTCTCAGTTCACAGTTCTTCTAGCTCAGTCACTCGAGTTCACAGTATCTCGAACCACAGACCTTCAGAGACAGTTCACTGTTCTCGAACTCAGGTCCCTCCAACTGCGGTCCACTGCACTCGAACTCAGGTCCCTCCAACTGCGGTCCACTGCACTCGAACTCAGGCCTTCGGATGCTGGCACAGTTGCGGACGCACACTCAAGTCGTACTCCGGTACACAAGACTGGCTAGCTTGCTCTGTTCACTGGCTTACTCACAGAACTAATCATGAATCACACACACTCCTTCGCGTCCGTAATTTATAACCACAGCAAAGTAACCGAGAGACTTCGAATTCGCGATTTTTCCACTTCGACGGGCTTCTGGAAGAGTCGGGAAGGTCCGTTCCCCCTTCACTCCGTAAGCAGCTGCACGCGCGATCTCCCTCGCCGCGTAGGCCCTTTCCCCTCTCTCCGCCGCGCGCCGTCCATCAGTGCTCTGTGAAGCCCGCGCGATCTGCTCTCTTGCGGGACGCTGGTCGTGAGTTCGAATCTCACGTCTCTGTCACAATATTTAAATTTTTAGCACATAAAAATCCGCTTCCTAGTTATGACATCTGTATATGTGTACAAGTATGAAACCTAAGAACGAATATTGGGGAAAGCGACTTTTGACCCATCTTGTATATTGATTTCTAAATTGCATTGCTTTTAGCCATACCTGAAAGATTGTAAAATGTATTTAAATCCGTCCACACATGTATTATATTGATGAAGCCATGCCGAAACTAACGGAGGTTTGTCATCAATTGAGTAAAAATTTGACTTAAACATATGACTCATCCCGAATAGTTACACGGTTATTTCTTAATCTGAGACTACACCAACGTGATCCAGACCGCTAGTCGCCCATGCCTACGTGGTCTTCTCAGATCTAACTAGACAGGAAATGCACGTATTCTACGATTAACTAATTAATAGACTCCTGCGTTTGGTTACTTTTAATACAAGTTAGGTGTACATCGATCATACTAGCTTCGTACGGAGAGCAAGTTGCAAGACAACAGTTCACGCTTCAGTGAACCAAGCAATCTTCCCTCATGCTGCGGTACTGTGTGTCTACATCTGTTCGTTCGTGTACTGTGTGTAAGTCTGTGAACAAGAGGAACAGCACTTCAATTTGGTAATAAAAATAATGAAGTATATACTTAAAGGCAGCTTATATGCAATAGAAGATCATTTTACTGAAGATAGAAGAAACTAAAAAGAAAAAAAACTACATTTCGTCCACACATCCAACGAGGAAGCCATTCCAGCTAAGATAAAGTTATTGTTTTTTTATGATCTAAGACACTCTGAAGCTATGTAAGACAATATATTGAGATACGTAAAAAATGTAACGATATTAAAGAATATTCATATTTCTTCCTACAATCGTTTTTGTTAACATAATGTACAGGGACATCATTTTATTTTTACTTGCATTTTTATTGTACCTGCATTTCTGAATGTACGTCACTCTCACCCCTTCACTAATGTCCTTGCTCCCGTCAGACACACAAACTTACGGCCGCTGTTGCATTCGAAGTCTTCAAGCAGTGAAGTAAACACTGCAGTGTATAGTGTGTTTCAGAAATATGGTTGCGTTTTCTATAGAAGAAAGAATCTATATGAATAATATCGTACTAAAAATTATATTCAAGAAACGATAAATTCAATTTCAGAGAATATGCTTCAAAATGTTTTTAATAATATGCGTAAAGAATTGAAGCCTGCATTGTAATGAACGGCAACCATTTTCAGCAACTTGTTTAAAAATTCAGATTAGCTTATTTTGAATTGAGGTGGCCAGAAGCAAAGGAATGCTAGTGACATTTGTAATAACATGAGTTAAGTGCATCCAGTGTAAGCAAAAGTATCTAAAATTTTAGTGGCAAAGGGATATTTTAATCGCATCACACATTAAAATTTAAATAAAAATTTCACCGGTTTTACAAAAGCTTAAATATTTAAACCCCATTTTCTCAAAAGTAACAAGTGCACTTACAGCCCTTTACTTATGAGCCCCTCAATTTAAATGCACTCTCTATATTGTATGTTAACATCAATAATTAATATGCTAAATAAAGTAGACATTACATAACGAACATAGCCGCATGAAAAGTTGAGTTTTTGAAAAAAAATGTTACTACTCTACTGTATTTTGATAAATTCCGTAAAAGTGATAATCAAACTGAAAATCGTAATATCGTATTTCCCTACAACATAAATGGATACACTACTTTTCTCTCCTCCTATACCCAGTAAAATGATTTGTTTACATATTGCACTAGTTACATCTAACTCCTGTAATGGAAGGGGGCAACAGTGTTTCCGAGTATAGCCAGGTTAATGTTAAAAATGTTGGTAAAAATAAAGTGTTGTCCCTGCATAATTAGTCGTAATGACATAAAAGAAATCTAAGTCTTAAAAAATTTTGAATTCAATAAACAATTCAGGTAGACACCTCAAAAAATTTTAATCGCAATGGCTATCTGGCGCCCGAAATTTGTGTACCCCTGATTTGTATAATACTTAAGTAAAATGCATCTAGATACTTTAGGTTTATTTAAAGTTTAGAATGAAATGAAAAAAAAATACCAATTTCAGCACAAATTTAAAATAAAACACATTATGAGTGCGTGTTTTATTAGTCTCTACAAATTACTATCAATGACTATAAACATTTTAAGTGTTTCAAATGAAAAATTGTTCCTTCTTTCTGATAATATACATTTTCTTCTATTATAGCACTCATTTTTAACCGCCGAGCTTTGTTTTGTTTTCTTATGTTCACTGTCAGCAGACCTGAACTAGGTAGCGTTAGACGCTATACTCCATACATACCTACACTGTTGTGGTTTGCTTGGAGGCTTTAAGTAACCAAACGCAGGACTCTACTGGGTGTTCATTTCAAAGTGTGTCATGACGTCACTGTTGTTGGGTCACCGATTTGAAGCGAGTTTCAGCTTATATGTTACAGAAGTTGCCTATTATTTAAGGCGTTCTTCAATCTGGACTTGAGAACGTGTACGGTATAACTTGAACGTCGTAGCAGCAGATGGCGGTCTGTACAGTCTGTGTGCTACCATAACCTCTTTCGAACTGTGTTTTGCGCCGGCAAGTCGTACGCAGGGTATTTGTTATCATCGGTTGCGTACGGTAACATTCCACAACACAAATCAAATGCTCCGTGTCCATGTTGACCGTCGAAGTTAATGTCAACAAATACGTAAGTAATCGTCTTAACCCTCTCTCCATATCCCGACAGTACGTATTTCCAAACAGTTCACATTCCTGCCACTACCGGCGTTACTGTACGTATCGGTACGTACTCTTCAGAATGAACGCCGTACTTGCTAGGCAACTTCTCTGCCTCTTAGGTTATACACCTCTGCGGAAGTGTAGGAAGATTGAATTCTCCAGGCTCATCGGCTAGCCACATGACGGCATACAGCGAGCCATGACACATTTTGAACTGAACAACCAGTAGTAATTAATGGCATATCGTTAAAGATCATGTTATCTTCTTATGTAGCCTATGCGGCCAGGTGCATTGTAGTAAAGTGACTCTGTGTTCAATTTTCTGTTTATTTTGTAGAATAAACGATTCTTACCACATAAAAACATGTCATTCATAAAGTGTTATTGTTTTTTATGATCTAATAAAATGTATTAATACATTTCATTCTTCTTTTAAAATTAAATCCGCCCGCTCCACATCTAATAGATTTAGGCCTACGTCATGTGTTAAAGACCACTTTATTCATGAATAGAGATTGATAAAAGGAAAGTTATATGTTGAGGCCCACCATTACTTCTTTTTCAACTCTTAGCAGAAGAAATCTTACCATGATAAAGATTGTGGAGACCCAACGAGGAAAAGAGTGGAACACGTCGATTCAGTGTCTCATTGGTACAGCCTTTTGTGTGTCAATACCCGCCGAAGTGGTAATATGAAATGCACAAATTGGTAATAGTTACTAATTAGTTTGACACTAGACCACGAATTCAATCAGTATATTTTCAATAGCGAAGGATTAGAAACCAACCAGCTAGTAAACCAACAAAATTTAATGAAATAAGACAGTGTGTACATATTATTGTTAAATATCGACTAATAAATATTTTAGAATTTTATTATGTTGATTTAGTTCTGCGTCTATAGGATATGTAATACTTGTCTTTCATAATAACTTACTTGTTAGTGTAACTAATATGGGCATTGTAAAGAGACGAATGTTGTTATATAATGGTGAAGGCGCATTTTCGGTTACGTAGAAGCCAGGGTCTTGTGTTCAAATGCACCCTAAGGCATGAAAATATGTCGACTGTAATATAGTGTCCCTGTTGCCTCAGTTGAATGTCTCATACTATGTTGGGGGTGAGAGTTTGTTCCTCGATGATTGACAAAGCAAAAGTTCCAGAAGGGTCTTCCCGGGGTAGTCTGCTCTCGTTTCCCTCTTTCTTTCCATCAACATTTTCCACTTCCCCATCATTTTTTTTTTCATCATCTGCAATAAGGCTAATTCACACGGGGATAGTTTACAGAGTCAAGTGCTTGGAGCAAGTCGACTTTCCTTCAACTTTCCCCGTGTGATATGGTCGAGACAGTCAAGTTGTGACCTGGCGGTCAAGCAGAATTTCAGTTGACGACCCGTAAACTTTTGTGTCCACTTTCCCGTCACTTGACCAACTTGACTCCACCACTTCCCGCGTGTGAATGCGAATTTGTAGCAACTTGGCAAGTAGAAAGTTTGTAGTTTTAGACCTATTGTCGAAGTAGATTAATAATTATTAATAATGAGCGACCCTAAGTGGAATTCCAACGATATCAAAGTTTTTGGAAGTGTAAGAGAAGTATGAATTTGTATGGAATATACGTGCCAAAGAATACCTCAATAAAAACAAGCGGGAATTATTATTCCAGAAAGTAGTCAGTGAACTCATGGAACAAGGTTTCGAAATTATTAAATAAGTATATAATAAATTTTCAATCTTAAGACATATCAACTTGCAAATGTTTATTTGCTATTTAATAAGATATATGAACGTTTTCGCCGTTTGGGGCATTCTCAGATATAACAAAGACATATAATCTGAACCTATAATAATAAATATGCAAATAACAAAGAATAAAGAACAATGTATGTATGCAATACATGAGATTCATGAGCTTTATGTAAAATGTGACATAATACAGGATAATTGTTGATATAATCTTTAGATTTTGAAATTGAATTGGACGGATATTTTATGCATATATCTCATGTTACAAATAAAATATACAATTATGATTAAAATTTGTCAATAATGTCAGAGTAATCACCAACGTCAAACAACATCCATTTCATAAACGAACGATCCCTTGAATGATTGAAATTCATACCTAACTTTATCTATTACGAAAATCATCGTATACTCCATGACATCCATAACCAACGAGCATTCATTTCAAATAATATCTCAACAAATCTGATTACACGTAACAGTCATTTATAATCAATAAGATGTCACCAAGTCAGATAATAAATTAAAACAACAATCTCCAACATAAAATAACATTTAGTTCATTAGCGAACGTTTTTCAATTAAACACATACATAACACACGAACATCAGCTACGCAAATTATCGTATATCCTACGACAATCCTCAACTAATGAGTATTCTTAAAATATCTATTTTATCAATCATCATTATAAATTTTTAACATTATTGACAAATTTTAATCATAATTGTATATTTTATTTGTAACATGAGCTATATGTATAAAATATCCGTCCAATTCAATTTCAAAATCTAAAGATTATATCAACAATTATCCTGTATTATGTCATATTTTACATAAAGCTCATGAATCTCATGTATTGCATACATACATTGTTCTTTATTCTTTGTTATTTGCATAATTTATTATTATAGGTTCAGATTATATGTCTTTGTTATATCTGAGGATGCCCCAAACGGCGAAAACGTTCATATATCTTATTAAATAGCAAATAAACATTTGCAAGTTGATATGTCTTAAGATTGAAAATTTATTATATACTTATTTAATAATTCACCAGGCATATTTAAATATAAAAATGAATTGTAAGGTTTCGAAAACATAGGCGTAGAAGTAGTTCGAAAAAAGTTAAAAACCCTTAAAACATGACTCATTCTGAGATGTTTCCTGTATTCTGCAGGACCTTCTTCAGCTAATTCTTTCAACAAGGTATTAGATGCGCCGTGCATAATTCTTCTACCAATCCATTTCTTAACCCATGTTCTCTTTTCCTTTTTTCAATAATATTTTGTAATGCATACATTAACAAGGCGCCAATTAGCTGCACACATGATGAATATGTGCTGGTGGCATCTTCAGTTTCACCAAACTAAAAATGCCACTTCACTATTTATTTTTATTAACTATAACAGAATACAAGAATTCAAACACCACTATGAATACAACATTCAGCGCGCGCTTTTTTTTAAGCATGGTTTCAAGTTTAATGTCTCCGTGTGATCACAAATATAGCATCAAGTTTAGAGGCTTCAAGTACTTAACTCCTGTAAGCTATCCCCGTGTGACTCGGGTTATAGTTAAAAATACGCTAGAGTGGAGTCTTGGAGGTTGTAGGCCTATGTATCTTAGAAGATGATTTAGGATTTAAGATCTTAGAGCTCCGGGCCCTGCGGTTTATCAGGTACTCATACGGAATGGAAACTGACTCTGTCAGAGCTGAGGCATGATGGCCCCCTTGTCAGCATCAGATTCAAGAATGTCACCCAGGCCACGCGGAGGACTGGAACAGTCGTCACATATAGGGCAAGTAGAGAGTCAATCAAGTCTAAGTACATGGATCCATACGACCCCAGCCCTCGAAAAGTTCACCATGTAAACTTAAATCCATAAAAATATTGTGCAATTTCCAGAAAAAAATTGTTAACACTCTGTATTGTGGAAGTTTTATATATCGTTTATGTTGGGATCAAATTTCTGCAAATTTAAACGACAGATTTAAAATTCTTTCAATCATTTAGGGGATACTCGGCTAATTCCGCAGTACGAGTAATTTCGCAGTAGTGCATATATGATTTTACTGCGGCTTTACAATAGCGTGAACATGAATTTTAGAGGCTGTCAACAGGAGGCATGTCCTCTGCAGTGCTATAGAAAAAAATCAAGGGTATTGGTCGACACCTCTGTCGGCAATACAGTAAAACATCGAAAGTTGGCTGTTTTCGTGCTTTGTTACACAGGTGTGAAGAAAGTGAGCATTGTTACATATAAATTGTTCCTTTTATGTTACTTTCATAATGTATTTCATAATTATTTACTACTGCGGAATTAGCCAAGTCCTATTGCGGATTTATCCGCACTGTTGCGGAATTACCCGAGTTATTATTTTTCAACTGCAATGTAGCCTATGTACAAATAAATATATATCTCATTTGGTAAGGAAAAGTTTCTTCCATGTCTACATACCTTGATAATATTTTTCAATAAACATTTTGATAAAAATATGATAGATTTACTTCTTAATATTGCGGAATTAGCCGAGTCTCCCCTACTATCATAATACATTACTCTCTTAAATTGACTGAGCATATCGTGAATTGAATCAATGGCTTTCCAAAACACGCTATCAAATATTTCATATAAAACAAACAAAATCAGCAGAGTTGTATTAAATTTTTCTCTTTGAAATATCTAAAAAATTACCCCCCTGAAATTAATTACATTACGTAAGGTTTAACCTGTATATCTTTTCAAATACATAAACATTTGGAGTTATTATATTATAAGACAAACTGAAAGGTAACTTTCTAGAAGTGACGAATATAAATCACGAGAACCCGTCTTTAGTTATGACTCATCGTAAATGAAAAGTTCCAAACCTTTGAAGGTTTGAAGCCGACGCTAATACAATAAATTGCCACAAGTAGCAAGAAAACAACCGGTTTGTAAACTTTATCGTAATCTACTGCTTAGAACAGCGGTCGTCACGTGTTTAGCAACGAGCTGTGACCCAGTCTCCGTTAGCGACCTTCCAGTGAAGATCTTAAGCATTTACCAGCTTTGTTTGTCTCACAAAACGTGACTTCGCTCAGGAATTCCAGTTTATCTTTTTTACCTTCTCAAAAGTTCGTCTTCAATCGCAAATGTTTTTATTGTAAACACGTTTACTCATATAGATAATAGTTTGTTTCACAGGGCATTTAGCAACAACTTTCACAATATCCATAACATTTGTACTCTCTCTTATCGAATACGATAGTTTCCTTACGATACATATAAGCCCTCATAAGGCTGTTTTTCGGTCTCAGGCAGTTTACGCTAATTGTCACTTTCGCCATCATTCCTAGATATAGACGGTCTTACTCATAAACCGTGTATAGTTTTTATACGAGACTTATGCAGAGTTGGGGCAGAAAACATTACTATACCTGGTAAGGTTTATCTTGTCTCAGTACCAATAAAACCAAGTCCCTTCAAATGAGTGTGGAGATTATAGGAGGGTTGTAAATTTTCAGGATTCCTTTCAAAATCTTGTCATTGTACAGACTACCGGAACTCAGTTTCTTGAAAGACAAGCTCAATGACGGAACTGTACAGTATGAAGAGAGATATTTTGTTACTTTATTTTTCGCTACAGAATGTATCAACTAGTCCCTTCCGCCACTGGCATCGCTTCACTCCCCCCATCGCAATAACAACACAGACGAGGTAAGACATTATATATATATATATATATATATATATATATATATATATATATATATATATATATATAATCTCCTTTCTCTCTCTTTTCACAGTGAGACAAGATTCATCACACAGACTTTAATAAACCATGCATAAGCGATGGATGTATAAACAGTCTGTAACTAGAAATGAGAATTCCTTTGCAGTAGTTATATACACAAAGCCCCTTGTTTAAGCGTTGTATATAGAAAAAAAAATGGCCGCCCCTCCAACAGCTGTTCGTATCGTATGTCATTTTACGATGATGGTTGCCTTGTAACCACAGAAGAACAAACCAAAGAGCACAGAATAATTAGAATAATATTGATCTAGCTGACATTGAAATAAAACTTGTATTTATAGCAAAAATAGATATTTCAGTGCTGCAACTAATTGACTTAATTTAGGGCCTATATATTAATTCTTGTTCTCAATTTCATAAACTATCGTCTAGGCTACAGACATTTATTTTCAGTTGATTTATAAACGTTTTGCTATAATCCATTCATGTTTCAATTTAAAAAAAAATGGCGTGAATGATTTACCTTAGACTCCCTCTCAACTGTAGAAATTTGCATTATTTTCTTGAAAGGTAAAAGAAAACTTGTGACTGGATATGAGGTAAACGCATCTGGCTAGTCTAGACTCGATTAGAAGCCGTCAGCCAAGTGCACTGCTGATGAGTCTATGTCAGCGTTTCTCAAACTATGGTCCGCTGACCACTTGTGGTCCTCGAGTTCTACCCTTGTGGTCCCTCAAAAAAGACAAAAGAAAAAAGAAAATTCGAACAAATTGCGTATCACACTATAGCTGAAAATCTCAGAGTTTGCAAATGACACATGGCAATAGCCTTTCACTTTTTCTCCCAGTACTAATATTTTATGAAATTTCTTACCCTACCCGTCTACCCACTTCCCACTCTCAGCAACAAAAGAGGGATTTAAAGCACTATGAACGTGGCATTTCTCGCCATCTTTTCCCTGTATATCTGGCACCGAACCTGTAACCCAGCCAGGGACCACCCGAATTCATAACAGAGAACCAAAGTACCGAACCTTTTCATGTATTTATGACTTTCTTAATAGTTTTGCTGACACCCAGTCTGCACATTGAAATGGGCACGTACTGTCCGTCGTACACCAATAACATGACGAAGAAATTTTGGAATCTGTCTATTTTAAAATCAGACAGGTTTACTTTTTACGCTTGCGTGTTTCGTCTCTAAGTGCCGTTTCAATTTCGCGGGTTTCATACACTCGTTTGAAAGCACTTCATAACAAACAACGCATCGAGGTTTTGGTTCACTCTCATTGCTACACCAAGTAAATCCAAGTTCCAAATAACTCTTGTCATATTTACGAAAGTATTTTTACTTTGGATAGCTACCACTAGGACTAGGTATTTATTTAATCGCACTATAATTAATATATTTCTTCACATACAGCTTTTGAACTATTAGCACTGCCTAAATGAAGCGCATCATCAAGTTCCTTTCTTTTCAATGATCCGGATCGAAGCCAGTTGTCCATTATTTATAATGGGTACTATTTAACAGAGACATGGACAACTACTAGCGTGTACCACATAAGAAGGATTTCAAAAAACTAACTGCTAACAGGCAAGCGATGAATCAACAATGCACAGAAGTTGTTATAAGTTACTTGTGATTGGTTACAAGAAATGTAAATAAAAAAGTATTATAATTAATTAATTCTATTTTAAAGTATAAGTATACTGGTATTAAAATATGCTACAAAAATGATAAATTTGCTTTGGAAGGCACAGGAGTAAGGTGGTCCGCGGAACTGTTCTGACTTAAAAAAGTGGTCCCCACTTCAAAAAAGTTTGAGAAACGCTGCTCTAGCTGACATTGAAATAAAACTTGTATTTATAGCAAAAATAAGTATTTCAGTGCTACAACTAATTGACTTAAATTCATATCTTAATTTTTGTTCTCAATTTCATAAACTATCGTCTAGGCTACTGACATTTATTTTCAATTGATTTAAAAACGTTTCGCTATAACCCATTCATGTTTCAATTTTTGAAAAAAAAAGAAAATGGCGTGAATGATTTACCTTAGAGGTAAACGCATCTCGCTAGTCCAGACTCGATTAGAAGCCATCAGCCAAGTGCACTGCTGATGGATCTATGTTTTTCATACAAATTAGTTAACAAGAGTTTAGTGTGCTTGAAGTTATGTTGAGTGTACATTAAATACTTTTGAGATTTGCATTCCTGTGTAATATAAAGTCCTACCTAATGCTATTCAACTTTGACAGAAGCGCGCGTTACCGACGCAGTTAAGGCTTAACACTGCAAAGCCGAAAGGTCGTAGGTTCGATTCAGGATGGAGTCATGGATTTTCTCAATTTATCTAATCCTTCTGGCCGAACTATGACCCCGAAGTTTACTCAACCTCTAAAATAATTGAGTACATGGAGAATTTATTTTGGGGTAAAGGCGGCGGGCACTTAAGACTGACAACCCTACTGCCATTAATGCCGACTATCTGTACAGGTGGCAGCCTTTAACATCCCGCCAGCCTCTAGGATGATTCGGCCTGTAATGGGGTTGACTTTACCTTCAACTATAACAGAAATGTAGGTACAATTTTTTTAATAGATCTGTTCCGTTTCTGATTCGATTATGATGTAAAAAGACCAGAATCTGATAATAGGATAAAATTGTCTCAAATTAATTCAGTGACATCTATGCCAATTACAAGCAGCAGTATTACAAAGTATTATTATATTCTTACTTTTCTTCTTCTTCTTCTTCTTCTTCTTCTTCTTATTATTATTATTATTATTATTATTATTATTATTATTATTATTATTATTATTATTATTATTATTATTATTATTATTATTATTATTATTATTATTATTTATTTACTAATATTTTAGTGTGCTGTACAACAGCCAGAGGCCAATAATAGTTCAGCACAATGATAAAAATTACAAATAATAACAAAAATTACAAATAATGACCAAATTTAAAATAACAACAATAATTAAAAATAATGCCAATAACTGCAATAAATGTACAAGTACATGAATAGACGTTCATGGATAGATGTGAAAATGAAGAATAACTCAATTGAAACAATAAATAACAATAATTTATTATTATTATTATTATTATTATTATTATTATTAAAAGAATATCCCTACTAAATTCACAACTCCCGCATTTCATCTCTCCTAGGTTGGCAGCTCTGATGTTACATTTCAAGAACGACATAAGACGTTTAGTTCAATATTTCGTCGATACAGCTGAACCGTTTATCATACAGTTAATTAATATGCTTAATCTCCTGAAAATAACAGAAAATTATGACACAAACACAATGAGTACTTCATAAATATAAATCGGTAGGAAGACGAAATGTTGGGCGACTAGGAAGAAGATGGAGTGAATTTTGTTTTTTGTTGATGTGGAAAAATAAACCTAAAATTATTATTATTATTATTATTATTATTATTATTATTATTATTATTATTATTATTATTATTGTGGTCATTCAGCACCATTAATAGCACTTTTATTGAGACTATCTTGGCAGAACTATTTTTGATATAGGATCCAACATGGTAGACTGCCTTACCTAAGTGGCTGGTGATACTGTAGTTAACTTCTATTTTAAGCGCTTCTGTTACTTTCCCATTCTTCTTCTTGTTCCTCCACGGGCTATACATAACTCGTTGCGATCTCACTCTAGCCAATGCTTCCCGAGGCGCTCAATAGATCGACGACCTCTTGGCCTATAATTTAGAAGTTGTTTGGTAATCTTCTGCTCTCCGTTAGGTCCAAATTGTTTTAAATTTCTTTGTATTTACATTCTTTTCAGCTTCTATTTATACCATTTGTTATATAATTTTTAATTCATTCTTTTTTATAAATCCCTCACTGAATAATATGAAATACTTTCTACTGCTTACATTTTTGTTCTTATCTCTTACAGATGCTATTCACGTTTCATTGTCATAAAATGTATCCATGAACATTCCCAAGTCCATTAGCTATACTATTGAGACAGGAGGAGAGGGAGGCTGGCGTTACCCCCAGGTTTTGGTAGCCACGACTCAACTCCATGAGACTCCTTGGATAGTGCAACCGCTGTAAAATGACCTTGTCTTAACTGGGCTAAACAAAATCCCTCCCTAACAATATCTACTTTTGTTGATCGATGGAACTATCATAGAGCCAATTGGCTAGTATATATCCATCGATTCATAGAGTCATTCAACCTAAGAGCCAACTGGCTAGTCTCTGATATTGAGACAACTCATCCTGCCTAGGTTTTTCCGTGGTTTTCCTAAGGCGCTAAGACAAATGTCGGGATGAGCCCTAAAAGAAATGGGCCACGGACCTGCACTCATCCCCATTAATCTCCCAAATTACTTTAAATTAATTAACTAATTACATCTCTCCCCCCTCTTCGTAATTGAGCCATCATATAGCCAAATGGCTTGTCTCGAAATTGAGACGATTCAACAAGGCTCATAACAATCACCTCCTACATAATAGCCAAATTGGCTAGTCTCTTATACATGAGACAACTCATCTCGCCTAAGGTATTCCGTGGTTTTCCTCAGGCGTGAGACAAATGTCGGGATGAGCCCTATAAGAAATGGGCCACGGACCTATATGCCCTTCCCCATATATATTCCACCCTTATTATAAACGATGTATGCCCTAGTTCAGATAATATAATAGTCTATTAAATATACGAGGTCACTCAATAAGTCGCAAATTGAAAGGGCAGGGACCTCTCAAATTGCAGGTTAGATTTCACGGCGCTTCTTCCGACGGCCTTCACGTGCTTTGTCATCGAACAACAGATGACGGCGTCTTGCCATTCTAACGGCAAACACCAGCCAACTCCTCCTCGCCCCGTTCCGTGATCAATTGATCAATGTCAGCCCCCCCCCCCCGCGTATGTGGTACCTAAGAGGTTACGTCCAATTTCGGCTTCCCTTTCAAAATTTTCTAGAGCTCCCTCAGGGGAGCAGCGTAACCCGGAGTGAGACTAGTGGCCAACAGGCCTGGAGCTCACATATTTAGTTTTGTACAGCCCCCAACCCATTGCAAGGACGCGTTTTGCGTACCTTTTAAATTTTCCTCCCAATTCTCCTTCGATTTTTCGATTTTTCGATTCTCTGGCTATACATAACTCGTTGCGATGTCACTAGCCAATACTTCCCGAGGCGCTCAATAGATCGACGACCTCTTGGCCTATAATTTAGAAGTCGTTTGGTAATCTTCTGCTCTCCGTTAGGTCCAAATTGTTTGAAATTTCTTTGTATTTACATTTTTTTCAGCTTCTATTTATACCATTTGTTATATAATTTTTAATTCATTCTTTTTTATAAATCCCTCACTGAATAATATGAAATACTTTCTACTGCTTAAATTTTTGTTCTTATCTCTTACAGATGCTATTCACGTTTCATTGTCATAAAATGTATTCATGAACATTTTCTGGCAGTGAATTTCAAGACTATTCTTTACAATTATTGTGTGTTGTAAATACCATGTTGGAATAACACGTTTCTTAATTTATTACTCAAGAACTACAAATGATACACCTTTTATACAGTATGTATGTCATATTAAAAAAGAAGTCAGGTAATTTTGTTTGGATATTAGTTCGCCCATTCGCCGCATTTGGCGTTCTTTGTAGAGATGGGCTAAACTGTTATTTTTTTGAAACAGTTTCAAGTGAAACTGTTTCGACAAAGAAACTGTTCCAAAATAACAGTTACAAAAAAAAACAGTTTCGTAAGAGGCATCTGTAGATTTGTTGCGATCGATTTCAGTTCACTGATCGAGATAGCGTACCTGTTTCAACCGGCCATGTTCCGTGTTATAGCAGCGAATAGGGATTATAAAGAATGGACACTTCGCGTCGGTACCTTTGATGTAGCTGAACTGATTTCAATGACCTTCAAGCCAGCTAGAGCGTCAGATTCTGCCTTCTCCCTAGAGTTGGCGCTGACATCACACCAGCTAGCAGTCGACACAGCGGAAATATAACACATACAATTAATACATCTAGGTACATTATATACTCAAATAAAATAAATTGGATCCATAAAATAATAAATCCTTCATTAACTGTAATGTCTAGACTCTAGAGTTCCTTTATAATGAGAGTTGAGACGTTGACCCCAACAACAATTAAAATATGTAATGATCTGATAGCGCTGAAAATGGAAAAACAAAACTCTTACGAGAAGTAAAACCATATACCTATATTATATTATATACAAATATTAAACGAATTCGATCTTAATTTTATACTGTATTATATTATTTTATAATATAATTTATTATATCTGAAATATAAAATATTATTATTACAACTAGTTTGTCACTGAGAAATAAGGAAAAGCTGTTAACTTGAATTTATTTGAAGCAAAGCGTTACTGGATTATGCAATAAGGTAGGCGATGTTTGGATCCTGTGCCTTAATTCTATTCTCAATTATTAACTTAGCGTATGCTCGATTACACTACCTCTAGCGCTTGAAAGTGGAACTAGCCGCTGGCGCACAGAGAAACAAAACACAGGAAAATTCGCTCAGTGTCCATTCTTTATAATCCCTATTCGCTGGTTATAGTTTCGACAGATTGGGCAAGAAATCCCAACAAACTTCTGAGAAATTCTAATGACAACTGCAACATGTTGAAGCAAAGAATTCCCAAATTTTGAGGTTTTCATTGTTCACTGGCGTACATCTCAAATCACATTTTATAAGTTCGTGTGTATCTTTCACAGCATGATTTATTTAACATAACATTTATGTTTCAGAAAATTATATACAATAATTTGTTGAAATTCGTAGACAATTTCAATGTTTCTTACCGGTACAATACTTGTAGCCTACATTTCCACGACACCCATTCCAAGCCTTCTAGGTTATGTTGCACAAAAATACGTGCTTGAAGGTTGAAGTTGCAGTAATCGACTCCTCATATTTTTTCTTTATAATAATACTTATCTGTTATCGGCTTCCTTCCGAAACTTGCAATGTGTGAACTTTTCAGTGTAATTACGTATCACATTGTTCAAATACTAAGGTTTAAATTGCTAACACAAGCCTAGTAGCATGTAATCCCCTAGACTAAACAAATCTAATCTCACCTGATTTGAACATATTCAGCATAAAAAGACACGCTTACATAAATTGTAACATAAAGACCAGTAAACACCAAATAATATCTGTATAATTACATATCATAGTCTTGAAATACTTAGGTTTAAACTGCCCATGTACAATAATTACATATTAGGCCTATTACAATACTTATTTCTCAATACGTATATAAAAATAAATCCAGAATATAGTGGCATGTAATTGTCTACCAGAGGACTATTTAATATTTATAATCCTCTTGTTGTCTACTAAACAAACCTAACCTCATCTGATTTAAACATCAATAATTATTCAACATCAAGAAAGAAAGATATAGGTACTTAAATAAATTCTAACACAAAGATCAATAAACAAATAATACCTGTATCACAGTGTTGAAATATCTTAGATTTAAACTGTTCATGTGCAATAATTAAGTCTAGGCCTACATATTATTACAATTCTTGTAATATTATATAGTAGCATGTAACTGTCTACTAAACAAACCTAACGTCACCTGATTTACATGTCAAGAAAGAAAGACGTACGTACGTTGTATGAATTTTAGCACAAAGACTAATAACTAACCAACAAACAACAAATAATACTGTATAATTACTTATTATCACAGTGTTGCAAAATTAGGCGTACATATTATTATAATGCATACAATATAAACAGCACTTTAAAAAACAAAAAAGTCCAGAATATAGTGGCATGTAATTGTCTGCTAAACAAACCTTGGATAAGCTTCAGAATACGATTGCCTTCTTTCTTCTCTACCCACAAAAAATTCCAACCTTGTGCACACAAAATAAAATTGGCACAGAAAAGTACCTTTTGTATAGACATGACAAGGCACATTCGACAAACACAAATACAATTTTTAGTACCTATTTTAAGGTAATTGTCAGTGAGGGAACCATATACTGAAGTTTTCCCGCATTATTTAACTTACAATAGTATAAACAATATGTAGTGTACGTCTAAATATATGATTAGGCCTATATAATATCTCAATATGTAATACTGTATTTCTTTATCTGTACCCAATAATTTATTTTCGCGGTAATAATTAGTATTGTTAATGGGGAGGGAATGAAAGAGATTAGTTAAATTAGATTTCGCGGCCTACGAGATCGACGTATCGTTTTCAAGCAGAGGTCGATAGTAGCGCCAGCAAAGCTCGTAGCATGTAACGTTTTACATTATGTTGCATGAAACTGTTTTATGAATCTGTTACAAAGAACAAGATGTTTCGTGGAACCAAAGAGTATAAAAAGCAACTTTAATCTGTTTGGAACAGTTGGAACAGGTTGGTACACGAAACAGTTTCATTTTTGTAACAGTTTCAAAGTAGCAGTTCCAGAATATTCGTCCCATCTCTAGTTCTTTGTAAAGATGGAAATTTCTGGTGCAGAGCAAGCTTTCTGTGTGTTGGAATTCGACAAAAATAAAGAGTGCTACAGATGAGCAAAGGAAATTCAGGACTAAGGCTGGTATTCATAGTCGGTGACTTATTTGTTCAATAAGTATGACTTTGTGAAGTTATACTTATTGGAAAATCTCAACTTAAATGATTACGGTATTCATAGTCGACCAATAAGTCGTACTTTGTTAAGTTTCATTCAATAAGTGTAACTTATGTGTATACAAATAAGTCGAACTTATTGGTATGAGAAATTGCAAGGCCATTGTCAAGACAATGTAAATCAGACATTCGATTTTCTTTTGTCTTTAAATTTGTTTGCATAGCTTCTGATTGATGTAATGTACGGAAAGAAGAAAACAAAATATTTCAGTTATGTATAAAAAGATGATTGTATTGAAGGAGATTATTCTAAAATATTCAAAGATTGTAGAGAATAAGAAGACCGACGCAGTTTTTTGAAGACAAAAGATTGCAGAAGAATTCAATTCGTCGATACATATTGTGGAACATGTAAGTAACCCTAATACAATATTTTCTTTGAAAAGTGTATATTATAACATAAAGAAAGAAATTATGAAGTTCGTTTACGCGAAATTGGAATTGATTACAGAGAACTGGAAAACAACTACGTATAGGTTATTATGGACTAACATCAAATGCCACCAACGGAATGTTTTGACCAAAGAACACCAGACAGTGATGGCTACACGAGGTGGTCTTCCAGTAAAAATGTGAAGGACATTGATCCACCTGTAGCACAAATAATCCCTCGCACAATGGTCCAAGTTCCAGGAGCGGTTGACTCCGATATGATTGCGAGTGAAGTAGAAGGTAAGCAGTGTTACATTCAATATTCTTTCTTGAACTTTTAATTTTTTTCTCAGCCTATTAGCTATTATTTGTTAATAAAGAAAATTATCAAATCATATTTACATGAAGCGAGGCAATAGGTAACTAGGCCTAACAAGTGATAGAATGAGGAAGAATAAAGCCTACACAACATAATTAGCCAGTTGACATAGCCTACGTATTGTTTACATTGCAGTTGTGTTCGTAGAAGTAGAGGGAGCACGTCTTGCACCAAATCCTTCCAAGGACGTATCCCCCTCTACAGCTGGACCATCCAACTCAGTTGCAGCTGAAACAACAGCAACAGCAACTCCAGCAGCACCAGTGGATTACACAAGAAAGCGCAGGAATGTAGTTTTGAAAGAATATAGTGATTCATTATTTCAGTTTAAAAAAATGAAGGCAAAATTAGAATTAGAAGTTGCGGAAATTGTGTTGCGCGAACAACTTATTGATACTGAGCTAGCAAAAAATATAAAAGGTCAAAGGTTGGACATTTGTTGGCATAACTAAGCATAATTATGGTACAGACTACTATATTTCATTATAGACAAAGTGCATGTAAAAGATTTTCGTTATCGCGTCAATATTGTTGTTCAAGTCTTTGAAATGGAAACGGCACGCGCTTTAACTGCCATTTAGCTCTTTGTCACTTCACTGTGTTGCCGGATCTTAGTTAATAGTAGCAACAATTAGAATATTAAATATTTTTCTAGGTTTAGATACCACGGAGAAAAACTAAATGTGGCAATGCCGCACATGTTTAAAGTGGGTCTGGTGGTTAGAGTAATTATTATCACTTTTTACAAGTCAATGGAACTGAGATCGGAAGCCCACAAACAAATGCCGCTTGTCCATAATGAAAACAGGACTACTATAGTTATCAAATACTTCAATCGGTTATTGTTTAAAACTTCATAGTATTCGTTGTTAACATTACAAATTGTCTCAATTTTAAATGTTTTGGTAAGTCACATAAATGAATAAATATTTTACTTCAGTGAAATTCATTTACATCTTGTCATCATGCCTCCTAAACACTCTGTTAATCAGTTCTCCCTGAAAGCCTGCTGTGCAGGTGATGCAACAGACACAGGTTCTTATGGATGAGTCGTTACATCTGGATCATCATCTGGTAAATTGTCATTTCTCTCCGAATTCGAACTGTAAAGCAATGCACAGGTAACAATAAATTATATTTGGGACATTCTCGAGTTTGTTTTTTATACCAACCGAGAGATAAAGAAATCTCACCTTCTATACCTCAAGCATTCTCTCCACTACATTAATTCTCGTCCTTTTCTCGGCTCTATTGTACCTATAAAGTTTAAAGTGCCAAGCCGATATTTCCACAACTCCTTACATTTGACAATTTATTTACTTTCATTATGACAGTCAGAAAACTTAATTGGTTACTGTGGTTGCATGTTCGGTGAGGTCTACGCTCCTTGAAGCCCTGAACCAGTGGGAAGGATAGCTGCGAATATATTGAATAACCGGTTGTGGACAGCTGATAAGGAGTAGTCCTCTAGCTTGGGGATTGGGCGAAGGGCTAACAATCCATCACGGTAAAAAAGAGCTTGTTACGAAACCCCAACATAAGCCTCGAAATGGGATTACAGCAAAGAAATAAGATTATGACATTTGATGCTTGAAATGTCACGAGTCTTTATAGATCAGGATGGGTAATATTAGTAGCAAAAGAACTAGCTAGATAATTATGGAATAGACTTTGAGAGAGTACAGGGAGTTAGGTTAGATGAGAATGGCCTATCACCAATTTGGAAGAGGATTCTTTATTCATAAAAAGAGATGAGCAGGGCATGTAACACGTATGGGTGAATCCAGAAATGCCTATAGAATGTTAGTTGGAAGACCTGAGGGGAAAAAGACCTTTGAGGAGACCGATAATAGTAAAATGGATTTGAGGGAGTTGGGATATGCTACTAGGGACTGCATTAATTTTTCTCAGGATAGGGACCGATGGCGGGCTTATGTGAGGCCGGCTATGAACCTCCGGGTTCTCTCATTTGTAAGTTTGACAGCAAGAAGGATTTGTTTTCCATTCATTTTATGAATACATAACAATTTAATTTAAACTGACTGAATAAGAGAATTTAATCTTACTAATACTCAAATTTTATGCGTATTAAAGAAACCTAACATTACCAATATATTGAATACCGTACCTCATTTATATTATAGAATACGGTTATGGTTATATTTTAAGAACATTAAACTTATTTCAAAGTTTTTCGTGGCATAAAATCTCAAGTGAACAAGAAGTAGTAATCTAGAAGAACTGGTAAACCTGTCTCGGTTTTGTAAGAGTTCTTTCCACTTTCGGAAGTATTGATTCCAAAATCTTTTGCGAAAACGAAACCTCCTTTTGAATTCAAGATCATTATAAAATTCAAAGCAACCCATGATGTTTCGCAAGTAACGCTTTTGGGCGCAAATTTCCTGCATTTCAATAACTTCCTCGGCCAATTCTTTATAAAAGTTATCAATTTTTAGGTTAAAACTGACATAAGTCAGGGGTTCCCTTGACTTGATGAAGTCTAACTTATTTCATAACATAAGTCGCACTTGAGTCACTATGAATTGCAATAAGTTCAACTTCATGAAGTCAGACTTTGTAAAGTAAAGCTTATAAAATAAGCACGACTTATAATAAGTACGACTTATTTGGACCGAAATCTGCAATTGAGACGAGATTTAAGTTCGACTTATATATAAGTATGACTTATCTCGACTATGAATACCGGCCTAAGTACGACAAAGAAGCTCCAAGCAGGAAGGCAATTTATTCCTGGCACAAGAAATTTGTGGGTACTGGTTGCTTGCGTCCTGAAAAAAAGAGGGTGAATTCTCCTGTAAATTTTGTTTCGTGTAACTGTTCATTCTTTCTCTGTGCCCTTCATATGTAAAAGACCATGTGTATGTGCCAACCAGAGTGCTGCATTGGAGTTAAATCGCTCGCTTGAACTCGGTCGAAAGTCGCACGCTCGAGCGAGGTAAGATCGGTCGTGATACGCTCGTAATAAATAGAAGGACAGTAGAAGGTCATCTTACCGATATGTCTTAATTATCTTGTATGAAAGGCGACAGATAAGATACACATATGTTTTGCTCACACGGTAAAAATAAGGCTTTATTTTCTGCGTTTGTGACAAACGTCTAATGGAACGTACCAAAACAGTAACATGAAGTTATAAATAAAATAGTATGAAAAACTTCGATATACAGTTATTATTCCTAATCAATAATTATTCAATATTTGATTTACCATATATATAATATGATAGGTCCATACATAGTGTTCCGCCTATATACTGCGACAATGTAGAAACGTTTTACAAAATATTATTATATAGCAGTAAATTAATAACAATATTAGTACAGAGGTAACGTCACAGAAAATATAATAAAACGAATAATTATGCTGCACAACTGTTACAGACGCAAAGATTGATACACTAATTATTATTATTATTATTATTATTATTATTATTATTATTATTATTATTATTATTATTAGAAAACTTGATACATTTCTTGCATTATCGTCATTGTGTTCTCCGTTTATAATAATTACATTTACATTCAATAACATCTATCATCTATGGCAAAAACAAAATCATTCCTGTGTGGGGAAAAAAGAAAAACATTTACCTACAACATTTACATTACATTTTAAAGCAAGTTTTGTAGTTGTACTATGGAGAGGTTAGTTAAGCACTGCAAAGTTTTGAAATGATAAACATCTATGATGTTACTACACAGTTCATCACTGTAACAAGAACGAAAGTCTAACGCTCGGCTTATACCGTTCGAGGATTTATCGCTCGCGACAATTTTACCCATCATGCATGTGCGCTACCTATCAGATTATGCTATGAGCTACTTTGCGCTCGAGCGAAAACGTCCGATGCAGACCTCTGGTGCCAACAGTACCACAAAGTATAGAAGAAACCCGAATCACGCAAGTAAAGTTGGTAGGTATTAGATATACACACACACGTAAGCATAGGATTCGAGAAGCTGCCGCTACAGCAACAGAGAATGTATCGCGAAAGGTATGGGAAGAGTGATTACCGTGTGAACATCTGCCAAGTTACATGTGTGTGTTTTTTTTTTTTTTTTTTTGATAAGTCCTGTTACTCTACACTTCGCCTATCGTTTACCATGAAGAGGACGGTCAGCTTGCTGTTTATCTCAGTGATGTCAACTGATGCCCATAGGAGCAAGCGCGCGCTTTAGATCCCAGGAGAGCCTGAGCGCTTTACAGCGGAAAGGAAAGAGACAGACGAAAGATGTAGTATATGCCGCTTGGTCGAACTGTATTCAGGGATGGCCAGCACTGATTCAATGAATAAAGAGAAAAGAACTTATTAAGACTACAGTGGGTGATCAAATTATTAGGGACACTTGGTAAAAGTAGGAATTTCATCTTCAAATTCACATAAAACACAAGTAATTTGGATTTTCTTAACTGGAAAAGCTTTATTACTCTAAATAGTGTTTTATAAACAATAATATTACATATTTAATTGTGTAATAATGAATATGGAATGAAATAAACAAGAAAACTAATATTTTGTCACACATCCCTTTGCAGCAATTACAGTTTTAACTCTATTTGGCATACTAGAAATGCATTGAAGACAATTGTTTTTAATTTATTGGCTGTGATGCCACATATAGATCAGTTTTTCTATAAAAAGATTGTTTATTTGTAATAATTTCTGAATGATTTTGCCTCTTCATTAACCTCCAAATATTTTCAATCGGATTAAGGTCCGGAGAGTTACTAGGCCAATCCAGAACCCTAATTTTGTTATCAGACAGGAATTTTGTCACCTTATTTGCCTTGTGACAGGGCGCAGAGTCGTGAATGAACACAAAATAACCATCTGGAAACCATTCACGGACTTGTGAAAGAAGCCGTTCCTTCAGAACCTTTATGTATTGATATTATCTCATCATTCCTTGAACAAAATACAGGCGACCAGGCCCATGACCACTAATCACAGACCACACCATGATGTTTAGAGGATGTTTAACAGTTTTTTACATAGAAAGGCGCCAATGAGAGATGCTGGAATCAACATATCTTCTATGACAACCCGTCAGAGGATCAAAGAGTTAGGATTCTCATGTCGAACTCCAATCAAGAAACCATTCCTGAAACCATACATAGTGAAGAAGCTCCTCTCTTGGGCAAAGCAGCATCAATTTTGGACTGTGGATGATTGGAAAAAAGTAAGTTGTTTATCATTCACATGATTTCTTTGTTAGTCACAATTTTACTTTGTGCAAATGTGTTTTATGTAGGCCTACTGTTTATTTCTTTTTTCAGGTGTGTTTTTCAGATGAATCTACCATACAGATACTTGCTGACAAATCTGTGTTCGTTAGAAGGCGTAAAATTGAAAAGTACTATAATGACTGTATTATGAAGACTGTTAAACATCCTCTAAGCCTCATGGTGTGGTCTGTGATTAATGGTCATGGTCGTCTATATTTTGTTCAAGGAATGATGAGACAATATCAATACATAAAGGTTCTGAAGGAACGGCTTCTTCCACAAGTCCGTGAATGGTTTCCAGATGGTTATTTTGTGTTCATGCACGACTCTACACCCTGTCACAAGGCAAATAAAATGACAAAATTCCTGTCTGACAACAACATTAAGGTTCTGGATTGGCCTGGTAACTCTCCGGACCTTAATCAGATTGAAAATATTCGGGAGCTAATGAAGAGGCAAATTCATTCAGAAATTATTAAAAATAAACAATCTTTAATAGAAAAACTGATCAATGTGTGGCATCACGGCCAAGAAATTAAAAATAATTGTATCCAATGCATTTCTAGTACGCCAAATAGAGTTAATGCTGTAATTGCTGCAAAGGAATGTTTCACAAAAATATTAGTTTTCTTGTTTATTTCATTCCATATTCACTGTTACACAATTAAATATGTAATATTATTGTTTATAAAACACTATTTAGAGTAATTAAGCTTCTCCAGTTGAGAAAATCCAAATTACTTGTGTTTTATGTGAATTTGAAGATTAAATTCCTACTTTTACCAAGTGTCCCTAATGATTTGATCACCAACTGTATATCCATGTTAATTTTTAGATTTGTCTGAGAAGTATAAGTGTATTATAAGAATTTAAGTTTCAATTTTAATGCTCATTTTTCATGAGTTTCCTTTTTATTCAAAAGCAGTATTTTCTCAGCTTCCTACAGAAAGGTAAAATTTTCAGATATGTTATTTAGTAGCCTTACAAGTACTGAACGATCAGCGCGTCTGGCTGCGAAACCAGGTGGTCCGGGTTCGAATCCCGGTTGGGGCAAGTTATCTGGTTGAGGTTTTTCCGGGGTTTTTCCTCAACCCAATACGAGCAAGTGCTGGGTAACTTTCGGTGCTGGACCCTGGACTTATTTCACCGGCATTATCACCTTCATATCATTCAGACGCTAAATAATCTAGATGTTGATACAGCGTCGTAAAATAACCCAATAAAATAAAAAAATACAAGTACTGAAACAATGTTTTCGTAAATCTAATATATCGTAAATTTGTATTACTGGAGATACGTATTGAACATTTTGAAAATATTCCCATGAAAAACGTTTGTAAGAAAATGAATTAACAAAGGAACTACTGTTACATCATAAACAAAGATACTGAATGTGCCCATGTGTTGTTAGAACGTCAGCTCTTTAGCTTGAGCGGATTTCGAGAAAATAATTTAATATTCTGATGACAGGAAGTTGCGCACCAATATTACCTTAAAAGCATAATGCGGTAAGAGTTTTGTTATGTAATATTAGTTACAGTTGGATCACATACTTAGGTAACTTTGCTTTGTACTGTAATATTGTTTTTTTTAGTTTATTGATTACTTTTATAAGGCTAAAAATACCATCAATATCATTTCCTACTTACCATGTCATATTTAATCTCTTTCTTTGGGATATCACTTTCTTTATAAATGATGTTTCATTCACTTAATATAGTAAAGTTTTACTACTACGAAATTTATGTGAATATTTCTTCTTAACTCTTTATTATGTTATTAATTGCAATATTAAGAAACTGTTGTTAGTACTTTGTTTTACAGACAATATAGGTAATATCAAACAGAAAATAGCCATATAAAATAAAGACATAAAATTTCACGTTCTGTTTGAAGTTTGTAGACCACCGTTTTCTTAATCCAACAGGCTCCTTATTCATATACATAATCTTTGCTCCTACCATACCTAGCGCTTGATGCCCGCGCACGACGTCAAGGTCAGAAAAATACGCTTGCTTTGACATCACTGGTCTACCTCTTCAGAGGTCTCCCTATTAGACTTGCTCCAACAGATCTATTGTCCCTCAGGCTTTCCATTTTGGTTTACAGTCTGGCTATTTCTAAACGTTTTCTGATGTCCACAATCTGACATCTTCTCGATAACGAGATCACAGATCCGGTCTCCTATTACAACTATTGTTCTTGAAATTTTATCTTCATCTCTGTAATAACGTACATTTTGACTTTGATAGACACTATTTTTCTAGGTATCTACTCAGTTGAATCTCCAAGTTTTTATTCTTAATAATTATTGTTTTCTTTCGGCTGTTTCGATTACGGAGTCGATTTCGCAAGTTATGATTGGCTTGACCATGGTTTTGTGTAAATGTTAACCTTGCTCCCAGCAGTCATGTATTGTTCCAGGTTACGTTCCTGATATTCTGAAACCTTTAATCGTTTGTTGCATGACCTAAAAATTTCTCTCATGGAAAATTTCGTCTCCTTGTTGTTTTTGGACCAAACGGTTCCACAAATAACTTAATGTGATGTAATGTAATTCTTTCAATGCTTTACTTGTACATAACTAAATATAAGCTGTGATTTTCAGCCCGAATTGTACTTACGTTCATTGTTATTCCTTTAACTGCATACACTATACATTTCTGAATAATCTTTAAGTAATATAACGCGGTATCTATAGCTAAGAATGAAAATTCGGATATGTTACAAGTATTCAAAACTGCTACTTAAGAAAAATATCACAAGGTTAAAGGAATATATTCTTACTTACAATCAGTACCTTTGATTCTGAATTTTAATTTATAAAATCGTAATAATATAATTTACAGCAAGTATTCTATAAGAGCGGATGAGATGGGATATTTTAACACACAATGAAAGAAAGACACTTCGTAATTTGCATGTAATCCTATAATTTAATTTTGTATGAGGCAGTTTGAGCTGGTGTCACTTCATATTATTATTTTTTCTTAACGCACCATCGTTCACTTCATAAGTTTCATTTCTTTAAATTGCCACAATAGTATATTACGAAACAAGATTAAGAAGTGCTTTTACAAAATTTGGGGAAAAATTTGAAAAACGAGCAGAGCGACATTTCAATTTTCGAGATTTTGTAATGCACTTTACAAATGTGTATTACACAACTCTTTTTGCAGGATCATATTTTTAAAATTGTAAATACAATATATTTTGCAATGAAAATTTAGAGCAATATTATTCCAAAGCCTTCGCAAAACTGCACTGTAATGACAACTAAGTAATAATAAGTGCACTGTAATGGGTCTATTTCAGTACAGTGTTATGTTATGAAGAATGGTTTTCATAGAAACAAGTTTCTGTGTGGGAATTCTAACTTTCAAGACTAACAACAATAGCTGTAAATACAACAAAAACACGATCGTGCAAAAAACACAATGCACTTTTCTTTGGACATCCGTCTTGTACAATTAATGGTAAAATTGAAAATTTTTGCATTTCGTCGATTGTCACCGTCTTTTGTTCCCTTCAGTGCCTGAAACTTATAGATGAAAAAATTTGAGAATTTTATTTTTATCTGGCACCAATATTACATTTATAGGCTAACTCTATTCATTCAAAAAATGTAATCCTCTGAAACCCCACCATGGCTTTTGGGACACGGTGTATTATAAAGTGAACTTCTTTAAAGCAAATGTACTTAATGTACTTGACAGTTGGAATCTAAAAACCAGATACCATATGATATCGCAAAATTCGGGAGTACAGCAACTCTGGAGAAGAAAACTATTTTAGTAGCACAATATACATATGAGTAAATGCGATAAATTGGTAAGTTATCTTAGAGTTTTATGAGTTACTTTTTATCAAATGCTAATGTAGTTTATCTTCATGTTAATTATGATTAAGTGAATTGGCTCGACTCAGAAGAGTGAACAATGTTCAAAATAATGTTATTAATGTTATTATAATATAGTTAAGTAGTTTTATCTTTATGTACTCTACATATTTAAGAGTTGTTTTCAATTATATGAAATTATAATAAACATGTTAATTGGCTAAACAGTAATATAGCCTATTTCGTAAGTCCTTGCAAACTTTTTGAAGTTTTTTCTGACTAATAAACTCACATTATTGGTTATTCTACTTCTATAATTCGAAAAAACCTTTTTTCATGTTATCTTCACAAATAGACATCCACTAATTTTAATAACATTAATTTTATATAATGTGTTTCTTCCTTGGATGAAATGACTTGTATATACAGGACTTTCATTTCAAAATTTCACAGTCTAAATAAGTATTTATTTCAATTAAATTAAATTTAAACAAAGGACACATCAATTTTTATTGAGGATGATATTTAAAACCAGTGTTAACTGCATTTAGCTTTCACCTCCTCACCTCAATTTTGAGTAAATCTGTAATGATTGATTTTGGTGCCAAATGAAAGATCTCGCTAGATATGTCGATTTAAGCCAGACGTATTCATGTAAAACACCAGTAAAATGTAAAAACACATGACGCCGTGTCTCCGAACAGCCACACCGCGATGTTTTTTTTTTTTATATAAATTCATGAAATTTTGCATGCTTGTATTTCGTACTGGAAAATAAATCCTACCTTGAGAACTGTTTTATCATGTAAAGTTCCTTTTCCATTATTAGTATTGTTTCACGTAAAAATAATTAAACTTTACATCCAAAAATCGCAAAAAATATTTCTTACTCATACATTCAACTGATAAGGGCGGATTTATTAATATACTAATTATGAATAAAATAGAGAAGAAAGCATTAAAATATTTAAAATTGTACAAGACATCAGCGAAACAAATGATCCCTACAAAAATTGCACCCTCCCCAATTTAAAAATATAATTTCCCTTAACAATAAAGGTTTTTCGAATTACAAAATTTTCTTATAAAGCTACAAGTATTACCTAATCACTATCAACTTCCAGAGCAAGATTAATTCATAACATATGTAGAAATTAAATTTCTAATTTTGCTAAATTTATACTACCGAAAGGTTTATATACCTAATTAAATTTTGCACCCTTAAAATAGTACCAAAATTAGTTATGAGTAAATGCAAAACAAATATTTCAAACTTGTATGAAAAGTCAGATTACCAAGTATCGGTATGAGTCACGCAGACTTACCCTTGAACTTAGAGATAGGCTACGACAGTTCTACTGTTTGATAGAGGACTAAATAAAGATTACAAAATTGCCTGTAGCTAAAAATTCAATTTTTGGGAGTTACGATAGTATTATTCTAGGGGTGCGATGTGGAAATTACACTTTCATATAACAGTGGCAATGGGTTTTATAAAAAGGAAAATGGTACTGGATTCAGGACATTCACCAGGTATCTTCTTGCATAATTCACATGTGGGTGCCTACACGTTGATAAATAATGACTAACGATAGAAACCATCGAGCGCAGAAGAAGCATTAATAAACTGTAAGCCGATAATTACATAGTTGGAATTCTCCATACGATAGAATTTGATCGTCAAAGAAGTGACTTCTGGAATCTCGCACCTCCATTTATAAGTCACAAAAAATTCATATCATTAACTGACATGTAGATAGCTCCCTTTAGATTTTTGCAATAACGTCTCTTCCTGAATTTAATTTCAATTTCATTTTTATAGATTCAGAATTTAAGTTCAAAACATTGTCGAAACCGAGATCAAGACATCGATATCAAAAATAACTGAAGTTCAGAACATAGCCGCAACCGAGATCAAGACATTAATATCCAAAATAACTGAAGTCAGAACATAGTCGCAACCGAGATCAAGACATCGATATCAAAAATAACTGAAGTTCAGAACATAGTCGCAACCGAGATCAAGACATCGATATGCAAAATAACTGAAGTCAGAACATAGTCGCAACCGAGATCAAGACATCGATATGCAAAATAACTGAAGTTCAGAACATAGTCGCAACCGAGATCAAGACATCGATATGCAAAATAACTGAAGTTCAGAACATAGTCGCAACCGAGATCAAGACATCGATATGCAAAATAACTGAAGTCAGAACATAGTCGCAACCGAGATCAAGACATCGATATGCAAAATAACTGAAGTCAGAACACAGTCGCAACCGAGATCAAGACATCGATATGCAAAATAACTGAAGTCAGAACATAGTCGCAACCGAGATCAAGACATCGATATGAAAAATAACTGAAGTCAGAACATAGTCGCAACCGAGATCAAGACATCGATATGCAAAATAACTGAAGTCAGAACATAGTCGCAACCGAGATCAAGACATCGATATGCAAAATAACTGAAGTTCAGAACATAGCCGCAACCGAGATCAAGACATCGATATGCAAAATAACTGAAATTCAGAACATAGTCGCAACAGAGATCAAGACATCGATATGCAAAATAACTGAAGTCAGAACATAGCCGCAACAGAGATCAAGACATCGATATGCAAAATAACTGAAGTCAGAACATAGTCGCAACCGAGATGAAGACATCGATATGCAAAATAACTGAAGTACAGAACATAGCCGCAACAGAGATTTATACAAATTACTTCTACGGTGTTCAGAAATAGTATTAAATTAGTAGAGTAACAAACATTTCTGTTTTCAGAGAAATCCATCTGGAATACTTGCATTAAAGGCCTTTGTACTTACCAGTAAATGAACTCTCTGCAAGGTCGGTCAGCGAACCTGAAATTAGGAAAAAATAAATTTGATTATACGCAAATAAAATGTAATTGGTTAGTTCCTGCTCAATACTACAACGAAATGCGACATACTTCGTCAAAGAACATAAATAATTCGTCGCGAATACGATCTGAAGGTGGCGGACACGAGATCGAAGCGCCGCCAATCTCTTTGAGGGTGTCGCTACGTAGGGTTGTTGACCCTCGGCGAAGAACACGGAAGCTTATGAAAGCTTAAAATAAGCGAGACTATGTGACATATAAGGCACTGTAAAGGCCTAGTTATTCAGTGATGAAACCTGGGGCCTACGTGAAGCTCCTCGCAAAGCTGCGTGAGGTTATCTTCTCCTCGTATACCCAAATCATCGAGATGGGTGAGTTTCACACAATTTTATTTTATTCATACAATATTTATTAGGCATTATCACTCGATTTATTACTGTTTAAGAATAAATATATTTATTTTCATGTTGCTATGGCAACTTTAACATTGTCTTTGTATTCTGATGAAAAACTGTCTCTTCGTTAGTGCGAAAGCTTCTCGTTTTGTTCCACATCATAAACATAAAACATCTTAATGAATATTTTGCATTTGTATTAGGTGTATATCGGGTGAACAATTTATCTCCCTACCGGGAAACGGCAATTTTTATATCGGCGAGAGCACTCACACACGCTGGTTATGGAGACAGCGCTGTATCCATGATTCGACAAACCACGAACTATTCATGTAAAATATTATTACATATAAGTAGTTATTACTTTATTCAACCAAATTAAGAAGAGAGATTCTAAAAGTGTCTTCTGTCATCGGGCCTTGATTTTGTGTGCGGCTTTTAAAAAGAGTGCATAGCGGAGTAATTGATCCTAATGTTCTATTTCCAGACAAGGACTATACTGCAATTTGTAGACTACTTATGCCCTCCACATATCTCCCGATTTTACTCCTCTTCCAAAGGAAATCATAGTACTTTTATGTCCACATAAAAATTTATCTGCTTTTGCCGGATTTCAACCTGTAAATGGGGTATAAGCACCAGACCAATTAGGATAGCAATGCGAAATTCTTAAATATAAATAAATAAATAAATAAATAAATAAATAAATAAATAAATAAATAAAAATATATATAATAAGGTAAAGTTGCCTATTTCCGTGATACCCCTAATCCCGTGATACTTTTTTTTAAATTGAATGTCAGTCAAAGCTTTGCCGTTCGACCATAGCGCCAGACATCTTTCTTGAAAGAGTGCATTTTTCGCCTACTTTTGAGACATCGGTGAACTTCCTAGCAAGATACCCTACCCCGTGACAGTCAATGGAAAAAACGTATCATGGAATTAGGCAACTTTACCCTAAATACAATCAAATGGTCCTATATGGCTCTTTTCAGTCCACTTGAGTATTAGTTCATTTTCATTCTTGTATAATAATATTTTTGCGCATATTCAAACCACTGGAAAGCCTCCAAAATAAATCTATAAATGTGTTTATTATATTAGGTTGATGTAAAAATTCGTAGCTTTTTCGTTGTGACAAGTTTTTATTTTTGATGAATTGAAGGCATAAATTAATCAGTGATGTATATGTTGCGCGGTAAAAGGGGATAAGTTATAAACTGCAAGTCTTCAGTACAGGAAAAGCTATGTTTGAAATGGGGACCAATATCATTATAAAGAGCTGGAAACATGATGCTCTATATAATTATGGAAGAGGATAAACGTGTGCCCTTTATACCATTTGATGAATTACAAAGAGTTCCTATGCAGTCCGGTCCCACTCCAAATTCTGCGTAACAAAATCTGTTGGTGGGCGGCGAGTGGTCGTGCGCCGGAGTACGGAAAAGTCCGTGCACGCTTCCTTACGTAGACCGGCTCCACTCCAGCCCTAACCGCTTAGCTTCCTCCGGACGAGCGCTCCGCACTACCATCATTAACTCGACGAAACTTTACTGCCTGGGATCGGTCTGCATAGGAACTCTCTGTATTTTTTCTTGTATTCACGTGGAGGTCGTGACTCAAAGGCACCATGTCTGACTTTCGACCTTTTACCGCAACCATAGATATATTCTCTTACATTATCTATGACTCTGCCAACGCTGGAATAGTTTTTCGATTTCATGTCTGAAGAAATCTGCAGGTTTGGAGCTAAGTCGTCAACCCAAGTATGTGAAAAATCTCCGTTATCAAAGGAGTTTCCCTTGAAAATTGTTGAGTATAGAATGTAAAAGAGGAAATGCGAGGGCGTAAGATCAGAAGAATATGGGGAATGTACCCAGTAGAATCATCTCCCAATTAAGCTCCTGGATAGCTGCTTTTATCATGTTAGCCGAGTATGGCCCTTACATCATCGTGTTACAGCAGCGCTTGATGCAGTGTTCCCAGTCGTTTTTCTTGAATTGCAAGGCGTCTGACAAGCAAACAAACATTCTCATGGGGACAGATAAAAATGTTATTTTTTTCCACCATGTTAAAATGTCAAAATGACTGCTTATACAAATTTTAGCCACTCGAACGCAATTACGAGGCCATCTAGATGTTTCCCTGGGACCGTTAACAGGAAGAAAATACAATTTCATGGAAAGATTTATTGGAATAGATACAGCAATTGTTGAGCTATTTTTCAACATATTTCCCACCGGAACTGAGATATTTGCCATACCGTGGGATTAAAAGAGAGGTGCAGACACAACACTCCAAATAACAAATGACAAACGATAAACAATCTCCTAACAACGCAGCGTTCTGATGACGAACAAAAACGCTGCGAACTTATAGATCAACTAAGTACTAATTTTTATTCAAAGAAATCATATGAATTCGAAATGGAATACACAACGTAAAATGAAGCGAGGGATATAAAATTGATATGACAAGATATGACAAAGTTGAGTAGAAAATTAAAGTCAGACACTCATAGGCAGAATTGTACGTACTGTACATCCTTGCCCAAAAGTCTACGGTAAAAATATATGTTAAGAATTTTGGTGAGTTGCACTTATAAAAAATTGTAATATACATACAAAATAAAGGCGATACATTGCGTCTGGACCTATATAGACACCATGCAATTCGAACTTATCTGACCGGTGTGCTTAGTATATTAACATACTCCGCCTAAGAAGAAGTCTACGGAAATGCCGACAATGGAAGTAATAGGTTCATTAAGAGGAGAGGATGGTATTTTTTTTAACTTTTTTCCTATGTGGTGTAAAATATTAATTTTTTGTATGTAGAGAGCTCATAGCTGTAGGAACTCAACCAAATATAAATATTTTGAAAAAAATTATTTGGGGGCCCGAATTTGAAAAAAAAAAATATGTCCAATGCAGGATTGTACTACAAACCGATATGTCTAAACCGTTTTTAAAGATAGATTCAAACTGTTTTTTTGCAATGTAGGCCTATTTGCAAAAGCATGTTCTACAAACTATCTGTAACAGAATTTTGGTATTAGTTCCTACGTTTGTAAAATAAACAATTAAAATCTAATAACAATTTTCTGATTTCCTTTCTTGCAAACAAACGGACGTATTTTTTAAATGAAATCAATTAAGAAAATTCTGTTACTGAGAAAAGTTTCCTAATAGTCCAAATAATGTGTGCTCTAAATTTCATGCATGTATCTTTAATAGTTCAGAAATTATATCCATTTTTGTCTGGCAATGTAGCAAAAGAAATGAAGTTATTGGAAACCGATAAAAGTGGGCATGTGATTTAAAAATCCATAGCGCAGGAAGTTTAAAAATGACGTCTCAACATCCGATAAGGGCACAAATAACCACAAAATGTTATGCAATGCATTCCACACATATCAAAGAGTATTTTAAAGAAAACATATTCTTTTTTTTAATTTAATTTACCGGAAACAACAATAAAAGTGGGCGAGTGATTTAAAAATCCATAACGCAGGAAGTTTAAATATGGCGACTCAACATCCGATAAGGGCACAAATATCCACAAAATGTTATGCTATGCATTCCACACATATCACAGAGTATTTTAAAGATTTTTTTTTTAATTTACTCATTTTTCACCAAAAAATACCATCCTCTCCCCTTAACATATTCGCCATTAGTGAACCTTTGTCTCAGGAGATGATCACTGATCTCCACCATCAGGTTCAAGACATACAAATCACAGCCTGAAAACGTACACGAGGAGAAGCGGAAAATTTGTGTTCCATCCATCCCGCATTGTGAAGATAGACATAATCTTAATGATATCAGTGTCACAGGATTTATGTTTGGAGTGAGAGGAACGATGCCTAATTTCTCGCACCAATTGTGTAAGACCCTAAGGCTGCACAACTTTTCTTGCTAAATAACCTGGCCCTCTCGGTGACTAAAGAGTGAATCAAACTCTTACGAAATCACCTATTTTTTAACTCATTACACTAAAAGAACTGATGCACCATTATTATTTATTATAACTTTCAATGTTTCTTTTTGTTTGCTTGTTTGTTTGTCACTTCTCTAACTCAGTTAACCTTCACTGTTTATTTTTATTTGTGTCCTATTTTCTTTTTTCTACTTTGTCTAATGTCAGCCTCTGATTTGAAAATGTTTCGATAAATAAATAAAAACATAAGAAAAATATTACTATAGAACCAGTTGTTTCACTAGTTGACCGCTTTTTATGTAAGGAGATAGTTCAATATCAGGAACCTACAGAATATTTAAGAGAAGTATAGGGTCGGTTTTCTTTTTGTGTTCTGGTTTTCTCTCGATGTTATAGAAATATAATCGCGTCACTTCCCATGGAATATATGTAGTTTAGAACAGTGGTATTCAATCTATGGTACGCGTACCGCCAGGGGTACGCGGGATTGTCTCAAGAGATACACATCCCACTGAGCTCCTCACTACGTATGTAAAATGCTGATATATTTTATTATATTCCCATAATTAATGCAGTTTACAAATTGTCTTTTTTTGTTATTTTTCATATAATTTACAATGCAGTTCAAGAGTGTGAAGTTAAAAAATGTATTTTAGGGGTACGCCAGTAAAAAAGATTGAATACCACTGGTTTAGAAGGTCCGTTAAAAATTTAATCGACACTTAAGAAAGTAAGTTAAAGATCGCTTCCCCGAACTTCATTTACTACATCATTGAAATTGTTTGAAAGATAGAGCAAATAAGAAATCCAAGAACAAATTTATAAGTTAATGACGGTTCCTGTGCTGATGTTCTGAGCGGATGATTGGATATTAACGGAAACAATAGAATAATTCAATCTAGCAAAATGAATACCCTACCGTTAGGATGGTAGCTGGAGTAGCATTGCGCGATTGAAGCTAAAGTGAAGATATGACAGAAATTTAAAAAGTGAAATATAGAGAGAAAATAGCAAATCTAAAGATGTTCAGAGCGGATGATTGGATATTAACGGAAACAATAGAATAATTCAATCTAGCAAAATGAATACCATACCGTTAGGATGGTAGCTGGAGTAGCATTGCGTGATCAAAATTGAAGTTAAAATATGATAGAAATTTTGAACGTTAAATATAAATGAGATCGCAATGTAATATAAAGAAATTACTTTAAAAAATAATATAAGATGAATACTTTTCCAATTACATCTTATATTATAAACCGGAGATAAAAAGGAATATAGAAAACAAAGAAAGAAATAAGTGGTCTATAAGTAACTAAAATAGAAAATATTAAAAAGGATAGTACACGCGAAAGATGCAATCCAAAGAGATGAAAATGAATAAGATATATGGAATTATAAGAGCATTTTTGCTCCTGTACTATTGAATTCAGACGAACTGAACCTAATAAATCTATATCAAAACAACATTTGAACACAGCTGCAATAAGAACATAGAATATAAATACCCAATAAGACACGCCACTGTAGACTGAGAAGCAGACAGGTAAGAAAATAATGTAAACTAAAAGAAATAAAGTAACGCTGGAAGCAATATACGAGACAAAGAAATTTCCAAAAAGTATTCGCCCAAAAGAAGAAATAGGTCTGTTTGATCTATGAATAATGGAGGCACACTGAGCACTGTATGAAAACAGACTATTAATTGGTTTGCTAAAATGATGGAGTACAAGAAAAATAATAAGAGAAAACAAGAATGGAATACGGAACTACATGTTGGGATCCCTATAGAATATATCAGATAAATTCCTTAGAAAGAATCCGGTATAGGGCAGCTAAATTTGTTAAAGGTAAAAGAGAAGATGGAAACGATACGATAAAAGAACTTAAACGGGAAACTTTGGAAAACAGACGTAGGAAAACTAGAATAACATCATTGTATAGAGCACATCTAGGTTAGAAAGCATGGTTAGACATAACGGCTCGGTTAGAAAAGCCAACGTACTATGGTAGGAACGATCATGATTTTAAGATCAAATGTAGGAAACAGAAAACGGATGTAGGTAAATTCTCATTTTTAAATAGAACTATAAATGATTGGAATGACCTACCTGCAGCGGTCTTTGAGGGCTGTCCTTCCTTAAGGAGATTCAAGAATAACTTAAAAAGTTGTGTATAAAGTGAAAATTAAAATTAAGGTGACATTTAACATTTAATTTTTTAAGGTGACATGTATTTATTTAGCTTGACGAGTTACTTCCTTGGTTTGAATTGTAAATTACTTAAAAACAGCGTGTAAGAGGGCCTTAGACTAGAAATGTTTGCTTAAATGTAGTTCTGTTTATAAGTATGCATAAGGGTGTAATTATTTGACTTATTTGAACTGCTGTATCAGTGAAGCGAGGTGAGTCAGTGAAGTTATGGTTTTACAGTACAGTAAATAGTTCCGATCAGTGATAATTTATAGCGCCAATAAAATGTGTTCTATAGTGTCAGTGAAATGTGTTCTATAGTGTCAGTGAAATGTGTCCTAAAGTGTCAGTGAAATGCGTCATAGTGCCACTACAGTGAGTGAGATGAGAGTAAAGTGAAAGACTATTGAAACTTATGTAGGGCTTATACATATGTAGGTTGTATTGTAAAATTAGGTATTTTATTTATGTTTTAATATTAATTGTAATTATTGTGTTAAATTGTATTGTGTATTCCTATTGTATTGTGTATATAATTGTATTGTGTATTGTAAATTTTATTATGTATTGTTTATGATTTTATTATGTATTGTTTATCATTTTATTTTGTATTGTTTATATTGTGTATACCACTGCCACCGGGTGCTTGCCCACTTGCAGTGTAAATAAATACATACATACAAGGCATTTCTTTCCGTCAGAATATAATTTTATTTTCTGCATCGTAGCTACTGTACATCACGACTTTAAGTACCCCTGCACTAAGTTTATTAACGTCATTCAGTTCAGTAGCAATGCCTTCCTTTATTGAAAAAAGTAGTTCATACAAGATCGATATTGCGTCTTTTTTTGTAATTATGCAACCTGAAAGTCCCAGCGATGTCGCGTGTGATAATCAAGTATGAAAATTATCACCGGTAATAAGTTGGATCCGAATTAGATATCGATCTCACGTTGGGCGCCGACCGGACGTATGTTACGTCATCATCGTGGTCCATTATCGCCATGGCAACATAAACAAAAATCAATTTTCGCATTTTTTTTTTTTCAAGCTGGAACCCTCAGATTCAATGAAGAACACAAGCTTCGTGACATTTTGGAATCAATAGTCTATGCAGAAACAAATTAATAATTTTGTAAATATCACGAACTGTATCAATATGATTCAATTTTCCAATTTATGGTAAAAATTATATTCTCTTTAATTATTGAAATAATTTGAACAGCTAATATGTCATCACCAAAATTTTACCAAAACACAGAAGTTAATTTCTTTTTTTATGATCATGGTTATTATCCGATAACCAGGTAATAATTTATTCATATTTTCTGTAATAGCCGTCTATATGCTTATCAAGTACAATATAGTTATTAAATACTATAGTAGGGGAGACTCGGCTAATTCCGCAATATTAAGAAGTAAATCTATCATATTTTTATCAAAATGTTTATTGAAAAATATTATCAAGGTATATACACATGGACGAAAACTTTCATTACCAAATGAGATAAAGAGACCTATTAAAATGCAAATATATTTAGTTGTACATACATTACAGTTGAAAAATAACAACTCGGGTAATTCCGCAACAGTGCGGATAAATCCGCAATAGGACGTGGGTAATTCCGCAGTAGTAAATAATTATGAAATACATTATGAAAGTAATATAAAAGGAACAATTTATATGTAACAATGCTCTCTTTCTTCACAGCTGTGTAGCAAAACACGAAAAACAGGCAACTTTCGATGTTTCACTGTATTGCCGACAGAGGTGTCGACCAATATCCTTGATTTTCTTCTATAGTATTGCAGAGGACATACCTCCTGTTGACAGCCTCTCAAAACTTACGTTTGTGCGAGATCGTGCGTATTTGCTTGGTTTCCGCACAAAACCAATCCGCGGAAAGTGTGAAATTCCACATTCAGTATTCCCAACCTAACACACATAACAATTTCCCTCTTCTTACCGCTTAAGTGACATATTGATTTTACTGCTTTAGGCTTTTAACATATTATTTTTAGAGACGTTCAATATAGTAATAAAATTATAAATTGGAAACTTACCACTGCAATTTCACCTAAATTGCACTGTTAATTATTGTTTTTAAATATTTGCAAAAATTAAGTAAACTCTACAACTACATTAAAGTTACTGCATTCGTGATGCAAGTAACATGAAGGAAGCCGTGAAAAAATCAACAAGATTCCAGATGCCGATGTTATTACTGCAATATGTTATATAAATAATATTGTTAAAATATTAAATTGAAAAATAAATCATTACACAACCTTACCGTTTGTTTTAAGTTCGCATTTATAGACTGGGGAAAAAAAAGACAGACGTATATCACGGCCTGCTGGAGTAAACACAGAAAACATTTTAAAGCAACAATGTTGAAAATAGATATTTTTGTTTTGCAAATTTGCCGTCATTGAACAGAAACCAAGATGGAGATTTCATTGCAACTAATTAGAAATTCGTCTTTCAGGTATGTAATAAACGATCTTCGCACAAAATAATGTACGATACACGAGCGGTATGTTTTCTTTCAATTCTCGGAAATTGAAAAAGCTCAACTACGTTTCGCTTTTTCAAACTTTTCCTCGAACATGAAAACTTCAACATACCGTTCTTGTAACGCATATTACTATTACGCTATTGTAAAGCCGCAGTAAAATCATATATGCATTACTGCGGAATTAGCCGATTTTCCCCTACATTTAATAGATTAACGGTTTCGGCAATATTTGCATCTTAAGATCTATAACAATAACCTAGCTAAAATGTCAGTGGAGTCCAATACAGCCGATAGGAACTGAATATACGTCATCACTACTGTCGGCTGGGGAGACACGCGACAACTAAAAAATATTTGTAAGCAAAATGCACGGACCAAGGATGCCTATCCTGATATAGCTAGTTTATCCGAACCTTACTTACAAAGGACTGATACAGCCTATTTTGATTACCTTCGAAAGGGATTTGAGACAAAAAAAAGCTCCTGTACGGAAATGCAATTTTAGAACAATATTAGCACTTAAAGTCCACACCTTTGGAGTAACGGTTAGCGCGTCTAGCCGCGAAACCAGGTGGCCCGGGTTCGATTCCCGATTGGGGAAAGTTACCTGTTTTGAGGTTTTTTCCGGGGTTTTCCCTCAACCCAATATGAGCAAATGCTGGGTAACTTTCGGTGTTGGACCCCGGACTCATTTCACCGGCATTATCATCTTCATCTCATTCAGACGCTAAATAACCTAAGATGTTGATAAAGCGTCGTAAAATAACCTACTAAAATAAAAAAAGCACTTAAAATTTTTGTCATAAGATTTGATTTCCTCCAAAATAACATGCCTAGTAATTTTAGTACGTGCAGGATACGAAAGAAATTGCACATGTTTTGCAGTTCAAATACTGCTACTTTTGTATCTGTGGCACATTATTAAATCTGATGTGAACGAACGCTTAAAAAAAATACAAAGAGAACTGTCGTTGGTATGAAGTTCGCGTCAAATGCGGTAGTTCGCATCATAAAGAGCAGGAAGGAATACCATCCCACAGGCAAAACAAAGATATGTTTTCTAACACTATACTTCGTTCCACAATGTCTGACAGGAGAAATACACATTCCCGGCAGAGAAGGAGAGAAGTATACTGGGTGTTCATTTCAAAGTGTGTCATGACGTCACTGTTGATGAGTCAGCGATTGGAAGCGAGTTTCAGCTTTTGTGTCAGAGAAGTTACCCATTAATCAAGGGGTTCAATCTGAACTTGAGAACGTGTACGGTATAACTTGAACGTCGTAGCAACAGATGGCGGTCTGTACGGTCTGTGTGCGACCATAACCTCTTTCGAACTGTGTTTTGCGCGGGCCAAGTCGTACGCAGGTTATTTGTTATCATCGGTTGCGTACGGCAACATTCCACAACACAAATCAAATGCTCCGTGTCCATGTTGACCGTCGAAGTTAATGTCAACAAATAGTGTACGTAAGTAATCGTCTTAACCCTCTCCCCATATCCCGACAGTAAGAAAAAACTCACCTCAGTACATGTTTCGAAACAGTTCACATTCCTGCCAGTATCGGCGTTACCGTACTTATCGGTAAGTACTCTTCTGAATGAACGCCGTACTTGGTAGGCAACATCTCTGGCAGATAAGTAATACACCTCTGCGGAAATGTAGGAAGATTGAATTCTCTAGGCTCATCAACTAGCCACGTGACGGCATACAATGAGCCATGACACACTTTGAACTGAACACCCAGTAATTGCTATTCAACCAATGGCAGAGGTCTCATCCCACGCTTGTCTTGAAGTTGGGCGGTCTGAACGTTCTACCTCAGCTCATTGTGGAACGAAGTATAGTTCCATATCTCAATCGCCTCTTCAGTTATCGAAAACTATCGTATTTCTAGTCACTCTTTTAATATAAACGAAAGGCAAAATTTAATGACGTCACACTACTGACAGTCTCGTTGCAGAATATGTCCCCGAAGCGGCTGCTGCTGGCAGGGATTCTCATCATCACGGTCGGCGCGGTCCTGGGTTGGTACGCGCTACCCAAGATGATCTACGGGCAGATAGCTTCAGTGAGTTATGGAATAAACCACAGCTTCAACTAGAAATAGTTCCTTTTTAGAGTCACTGACATACGATTTCTCTATAGTGAAATATTAATCCCCATTTTGCACTTAAAAGACAAATTGACATTGTAGCATGAAGAAATAAAAATAAAGAATTAAAGTATAATAATACGCAAATAAAGGAATACCGATCATTACGATCTCATTTGAGAAAAATTGAAATACCACAACTTTTCTAATTTAAAGTACTAGTCCGGCAAAAATGCATGGCCAATTTTTGCACTCTTGAAGACGGTATGGGCTGATATATGATTAAATCGTAAAACGATTAGTTTAGTATCATTATTCTTTACTTTATTATTATTATTATTATTATTATTATTATTATTATTATTATTATTATCATAAACAATATCAGCCTTCGTATTCCTACAAAAGGTTTAAGATTTCAAAAAAATTTTTATAACCGAAATTCAAAATCACTTTCTCCAGTCTGTAGATGCATAAAATATGCCAATTTGATGGGCACAATTTAGATCCTTTTAAGGTTTAGTTTCGTTTTGATTATTAGTTTTTACTGTTTGTACTCAATTGTATTCATGTATGTTTTTGTTATTTAAGATATTATTTATTTTTGTTTTGCACCTTTGTATCTTCTGTTTGTGTATTGTGCTGAACTATAATTGGCCTCTGGCTGTTGTTCAGCACACAAATATTAATAATAAATAAAATAAATAAATAAACAAATAAATAAAATTATTATTATTATTATTTGAATAATTTCAAGGGAAAAATTGTTCCGGGGCCGGGTATCGATCCCGGGGCCTCTGGTTGAACGTACCAGCGCTCTTACCAACTGAGCTAACCGGGAACTCCACCCGACACCGTCTCAACTTTTCCCTTTATATCCACACGACTCGTGTGGGCTGACGAAACGCCAGAGACTCACATCGAGTGTGACTTGGAATTGTGGTTTTCTGTTAACGTACACAGTGACGTATATATTATGCAAATCTAGTCTTTCAGGTGAAAGACTAGATTTGCATAATATATACGTCACTGTTGAGATGGTGTCGGGTGGAGTTCACGGGTAGCTCAGTTGGTAATAGCGCTGGTATGTTCAACCAGAGATCCCGGGATCGATACCCGGCCCCGGAACAATTTTTCCCTTGAAATTATTCAAATCTGCTTTACAGGGAGCTTCACCTGAAAGACTAGATTTGCATTATTATTATTATTATTATTATTATTATTATTATTATTATTATTATTATTACTTAAGTCCAAAAAACTACAAGAAATGCTCTCTTCTGTGTACTCTTTTCTATCACTTCTTGCTTCATGAAATGTGTAATATGGAAGACCATTCTTCAATCTGACATTTTACTCAAAAAATACTTTACAACGAATCCAAAGCTTGAAGTAGTGCGAAATTATGATTATAACCCTTGCCAGAATTTATAATGTGAATTAGCGGAAGAAAACGGAGTAATAAAAATATCCCAATTGGACATAAGTTAGTATATTTCTAATTCTGAAATAAATTTGATAAAGTTTGACATAATTTTGAATTAAGAGCAGGATCTATGAAATCAATTATTTTTGTCCTGTACTTCTGATGCAAATGAAAGCAATGTAAAAGATATTGAAATATTAAATGATGCATTGTTTAAAAAATATTTCAAGGAGTTATTCTTTGAGATATTTCAAACAAAAAAGTTTAATACATTTGCTCGTTTTTACTTCCTTGTCGAGATAAAAGTTGTATTATAAGAAACATTTCATAGCGTGTTTTGGGAAAGCCATTGATTTAATTCCCAACATGCTCAGTCAATTTAAGAGAGTAGTGTATTACGATAATAAAATCATTGAAAGTATGTCAATTTTGCCCTTTAAATGTGCAAAACTGAAATTCTTTCAATAATTTATCATAATATACTGTTCTTCTAAACTGACTGAGTATATTGGGAATTAAATCAATGGTTTTCCCAAAACACGCTATGAAATGTTTCATATAAAACAGTTTTTATCTCAAAAAGGAAGCAAAAAACCAAGCAACACTGTACATTTTATTATTTTTGCTTGAAATATCCCAAAAAATAATTTCCTAAAATTAATAACATTATTTACGGTTCACTCTGCATATTGAGAAAATGCTTAAAATAGGGACACGTTTTTGATATGGCAATGGAAAAGTAAATTAAATGCATTTGATCACTAGAATATCAACTTGAAGCCGGGGACGGACTTGAGAGAAATGTGGTCCAACTTTCCCGACCCAGTGGGGTTCAAAGTTTACTTCTTCAACGTGACCAACCCCGCGGAGATACAGAAAGGAGGCAAACCCGCCGTACAGGAGATCGGACCTTTTGTCTACGAGTAAGTACATACCACATTCTAGTATATACAGTCGCGAAGCTCAATACGTAGTAAATATGCAAACATTAGATAGTTGCTCACCACTAGGATCGCTAATATCGCCTCATTAGAGGCATGCAAAATAGAACCGTCACAGTCTATTGTTTCTAGCACCCTCAAAACTCAAGCTTCGTGACTGTATATAGTAGACTGTGGTACATACCATTCGCCAGGACACAGGTTTCGTTCAGGTAAATGTCGTCGGCCTTTCACTGTTATAGGTCTCACACGACTGCCAAGGAGATAGTGTTTGCATTTCCCCTGGATCGAGTGTTGGATGGTTTTGCGTTGCGTAGTATGGACAGATAACGCAGGCTAAAGGGACGTCAAAGTTAGAGCATAGTATTAGTATACAGAGTGATTCACGAGGATTTACCGTCACTTACGGAGCTTATTTCCGAAGACATTCTGAGCAAAAATTTTCATATAAATATGTGTCCTAATCTCAATATTTTCAGAGTTACACTAATTTGCAGTTGTTTGTAAAATACCTTTCTTTCTTTATTTTTAAGGGTAAAATAATTTTACAGATAAAGAATGAACTATTCAGGAGTATCCTTTCTTTAATTAGCTAGTATTCTGAAGCTAAAAATTTGTTGTAAATTTCATAGTTGCTTCGTATAGAATTTTTTTTAGACATTAAACAACAAAATTACAATTTTCTTATACATTTATCACAACAATTGTTACAAATCATGCCACTCTAGTAAATTCTTCAAGACTGTACATTAGGGTGCATAATTAAACTGTAAAGAATCAAATTCCTAAAGCTGTATAATTTGTAACAATTTTTGTGATAAGTGCGTAAGAATGATGTCATTTTTAGTTATAAATTGAAAAATAAAATCTGTACAAAGCAACTGACAAACATTTTTAGCTTCAGAACACTAGTCAGTCAAAGAAATGATATAATCTCGAGAATAACATGAAGATTAGTCTTGATATAACCTGGAAATTGATTTAGAATTGAAAAACGAGATGACAAATTGAATTTATTTAACTATTATTTACAATTAACGCTAATTATTATAGTAACAGAACATAACCTTCTGCGACAGTATTGGATTTCCAGCCTCCGTGACTTTTCGCTAATTGTCGTTCGATTGCATATCCGAGGATAATCGATACTTGCGGTTTTATAATGGTACAATGGTGATTTCTCATTGACTGAACAACTGAATTATAATGAATACGTGTACTTTAATGAGGTGCATTAAAGGGCTACTACCAGGTGTATAATTACTACATTTCGGCATGGTCGAGCATAAAATTATTTAAAAACTAGAGTAAAAACATTACAATACACTTCTTCATCATTTAAATATCTAAGGAAATACAATTCTTTTTAATATTAAACTGAAATCTAATTGAGAATCACAGTTTAAAGACAGAAAGCTGTATTACACATAACAAACAACGGAGAGTTTTTTAAGAACACAGTTCTAGGAACTGGAATAACAAAAGGTCGCCTATGACGTAATTCTGTTCTTTTTACATTGAACTGAAGGAATTTAAGAAAATCACAGTTATTCAATATACCGTTAACAGTCTTATAGAGTGAAATTTGACTATTTATTAATCGTCGAGATTTTAAAGTTTTTAATTAAATTCAAAAAGTAACTGATTATATGAAATTTGGTTTTTATAAGATGACATGTGATGTTTTTTTTTTAAATATAAATAACGTACAAATATTTTCTGTATCCTTTCTATTTGCATCTGATGGGATTGGAACTGAGGTGACTATATTACAGACGCATACTTTAGCTTACTACTAACTAGAGTTCCATAGTTCCTAGTTCCATAGTTGCTTCGTACAGATTTTTTTTTTCGATTTGTAACTACAAAATTACATTTTATTACGCATTTGTCACACAATTGTTACAAATCACGCCACTCTTGTAATTCTACAAGACTGTACATTACGATGCATAATTAAACTGTAAAGAATCAAGTTCCTAAAGTTGTATGATTTGTAACAATTTTTGTGATAAGTGCGTAAGAATGATGTAATTTTTAGTTAAAAACTGGAAAAACAAAATATGTACAAAGCAATTAACAACACATGTTTTGCTTCAAAACACTAGCCAATTAAAGAAATGGTACTTCTGATAGTTCATTCTCTATTTGTAATATTCTTTTACCCTTAAAACCCAAGAAAAGGGTATTTTACTAACAACTTCAAATTAGTGTAACTCTGAAAATATTGGGATTAAGACGCATGTTTAAATGACATATTTTGCTCAGAATGTCTTCGAAAATAAAACTCCGTAAGTGACGGTAAATCCTCGTGAATCAGCCTGTATAGTCGACTTCCATTCAGTGCAGTTCAGTTTAGTTCATGACAATGCAGTAGACCTATATATGATAGAACATAAGACTAATAGAACAGTCACTCTCCATTTACTATACGAATATTACAAAGAAATCGTACAAAAATATCGCCTTATATTTCTACTGTAGTATCTCAGTCTACAATCTAGAATTTAGTAAAAGAAAAAAGGAGAGAAACCGGCTCATTTTCAAGTAGAACAGATAGAGCATAAATCGCGTTCTAACTGAAGAAAAAGCGGGATAGGATGCATCAGCTGTAAGTTTTATGCGCGAATACGTCGTTGATAGAATTGCTGTTAAACTACAGCAGTGACAACATCTATCCTTTCTAGGTATTATAATGATAACCAGTATCTTCGCTGTACTGTATGAACTGAGAATAAACATGTCGGTTGTTATAGTAACCATCGTGGCATTATCGTTTGCTACCCGTTGCTTATACGCTCACACTGCATATGCCTCGACATTGTGAATTTCATCTCTTCACTCGAATTAATTCGCGGATTTTTGCAGATTAACTTATCTACTACTGATGTTGCTCAATTGAGATTTAAGGCTGGTTTGACCTCACTACGAACGTTCTATCACTTCCCATTCTCGAGTCACATTGCCTCGGCTGGCACGCTACCCGCCAATTCGTACTTGAAATTCTCCCGTCCCGGGACGGGTATTGCTAGTTGACAGTACTCAAGGTCACGTTGGGTACAATAATCTTTCGTCTGTCGGTCTCGTTTACGTCATGCGAATACGTCGTGTAGTTTAGAAATTATAGACGCGACAAAACGTGTCTGAAAATATGTTGATTGACTTTCTAGAATAGCATCATAGTACTGGAGCTACCTTATAGATGTATACACGTCAAAACTCATTACGTATGCGATAGGCTATAATAGTCTCGCACGAAATCATTAAGAAAGTAGCTCAAAAGGAAGGTGTATTCAAGACATAGTGATGAAATTGTTAAAACTAAAACCTTTAAAGATGACAGTCATAAATTGAATGATACAGATCATGTACCAGGGTTCAACTCCTTCGATAGAAACGAAATCCAGCGTGTATCAAATTCTTTTCGAAATATGTGAAATTTTTATTAGAGAAGATGGTCACAATCTTTAATTTTGTAATTTGTCTAGTCCCATTTATTTGTAAACTTATTTGAGCCATATCTAATCATTTCTCGACCATTTAACTAAAAACAAAAATGTAACAACACAAAATACTTTACATACAGAATCAATTAAAAAATTATCATTTATAAGTAGATATTTAATTTTTTACTGATCTTCGTAACACAAAATGTTGAAAATTCGGGATATTGACTATGGAGTTACATAATATTGGGACTAGATCAAAACTGTCTTTTAAACACGCCACTGTGAAAAGGCTTTTCTGCCTAATATTGTAAACCTAAATAAATGGTAGATCTATATACTTTTGTGATTTTTGTGATAATAGCATAGTTCAATAATATAATAATACATATTATATTTATTCAGTGAGAAATTATCGGACCCACACATCATGGTTATCAAATTTGCATAATTGTTCAATCTTGTTGCTGTTCAGTCAACTGTCCGAAGAAAGGTTTGAACCACTTAAGTGACATCAATAAATCATCGCTCATGACGCAACTAAGCCAGGAGAAAATGAGGTAGAGTGGCCAGTTTCCTTCTCCCTTCATTGCATACATCACTGGCTAATGACATATTGCACTTATCAGACTGTTCAATCTTATAAGATTTGAAATTCTGAATAGAGTTTAGAAGGGTATTCAATAGATTTTCAAGCAGATTTTCATTATACACTTTTGTAAAAAAAATTTAGAGGGGTTAAAGAATTTTTTAAGTTTCACCCCACGAAATAATGTCATTTGGATGGTGGACTGAAAAATAACTAGATAAACTGTACGAAAAATACTTGTGGGTAAAATTTCTCTAAGACTGATAAAAAATATCTTATGAATGGCTCATAGAAATAAAACATTTTTTTTAATTTGTTTTATTTATTTATTATTTTGCTAATAATTGTAACATAAAATATAATATATATAGAAAAACTTTAGCTCACCCCTGAAAGAGTAGAACTCGTGCTCAGGGGCGGATTCCTGAATTGAAATTAATAATCATAAAATAAATAAGAAAATCGAAAATACGCTCTTGTATCATCACCTGTTAAAAACACTGGCGTCAGCAATCCCGTGGATTACATTTTTAATCCACTGTAAAACATATATTATATATTACTAAACAGAAAAGAGGCACAATTACATAAAAACATTCTAGACATTAGAGTTAAACTGCAACAGAAAAAGTAATCAATATTGTATGCGCAGATGTGATGACGTAATAACCAGCAGTGGATTACAAATGTATGCCACGCGAGTACTGGATGGTTAATACAATTGTAACTTTTGCATCTGTTGTCTAGTAATTTAGTCAATATTTACCTACAGTACATTAAGATCGGCCCCTGAACACGACATATTGCAACCTTGTCGAAGTCGTAAGTTTACTTTACTATTTCATCTTCATTTGTCCTGTATACCTTTATTTTGGATGCACTTAATTCACCAAGTAACCTGGGCAGGTAGATTACGCAGAGGGTTGGAGGAAATAGGCATGGGATTTATAATCGCGGAACATTGCAGGAACAAGCGAAATGTCTGGCGGAAAGTCAAGACACGCCTGAAGGATATAGACAGGCAAATAACAGAAGGGGAATGTAGGGATAAGGTTGCTCTGGAGATCCAATCGATGATCAAAACAAATTGGGGGGCCGAACTATATCTCTATGGAGGTAGCAAAGATGGTAGACTGGGTTTAATCTGGTTTCGTCTAGGAGCCTGGAGGGCACTTAAAATCGTCAATGAAGAGGGGGCGAGAATATGTCCTCTTTGCGGTAGAGGCGAGACATCACACCACATTTTATCGGAGTGTGAAGCCACAGAAGCTCTGAGGAAACGATTCCTGCCAGAGTCCTTCATTACATCTAGCAGGGGGCACTTGGTGACATACGTTGTATTAAACAGCATTAAATCCTGTGACAGTGTGGGAAAATGTATGGCAAAAGTTCGACAGTTGAGGGTGGAATTGGCCGAGGGGGAGGGAGCCGATGGATAAGGGAAAGATTTATTAGTGTTGCAATGAGTAATATTAACATTGAGCGAATGATATAATTAGGGGATAATGTTTTTTTTACTGTGTCTTTTGTATTTTATTGCGTGTGTATGTTTTTATTTATATACTGTATTACCTTTATATTTATTATTTGGATTATTTGGTGCAGCTTCAACAAGAAATTGAATTGTTTATACTGTATATATATATATATATATATATATATATATGTATATATATATATATGTGTGTGTGTGTGTGTGTGTGTGTGTGTGTGTGTGTCACTGTGCGTGTATGTTTTTCATATCTCCCTTTTATTTTATTTATATTATTTTTGTGAAATTTGGTATAAAGTTAGATTAGTTATAATAGTGGTAATCAATGATAACGGTAGTAATAATAATAACTGTTGTTTCACTATTTTATTATTAGTAGGCATTATTTTCGTTTTGAAGATTCAAACTGTGCATAGTTACAGCACGAATGACCGTGTGAGCTCGTGCGAAGGATCTTGTGTACATGAGTTTGTATAATTTATTATGCATCAATAAATGCACTAACAGCTCTTTTCTGAAACTTTTTAATGTGCCATTGTATTGCAGTGAGTATAAGCACAAGGCGGATTTGCTGGACCACGAGGAGGACGACAGTATATCTTTCAGCAATCGTGACACGTGGTACTTCAACAAGGCCAAGTCAGGAGCGTTGACGGGGGACGAAATGATAACGATCCCGCATATGCTCGTCCTGGTGAGTGGACTCATTTCTCCTCCGTTAGCTTTTGTTTCTGATCCGGTAACTACAACTCTTCCCCATGCTGCAGGGCATGGTGCTCTCCACCGAGAAGGACATGAAGGCCATGCTACCACTCATCACGCGTTCCATCCCTCACATCTTCGGAAATCCGAAGTCAGTCTTCCTTACAGCCCGTGCGAAGGACCTCATGTTCGAAGGTGTGCTCATCAACTGCACAATTAAGGATTTTACAGCCCGCATGCTTTGTACATTGATGCGCGTGCAAGGCAAGGACCTCATCAAAGTTGGCAAGCATGCCTTCAAGTTCTCTTTCTTTGGTGGGGTAAGTGATCAAACTCATGTTTTACATGACAATCATGGAGTATAAAGTCTGAATTCCAGTAGTAATTTTAGAATTATACAAATAATGGACAATATTGTTGTTAGGGCAATTTTATTAATCCAGTTATCATTATCATCATCATTCATGTACAGGGACATCATTTTATTTTTACTTCAATATTGTATCCGAGTTTTTAAATGTACTTCACGCCCACCCCTTCTACTAATGAAGTTCCAACTCTCCTCCATACAGAACCAAGGCCGCATATAGTAAACAGTAATGAGTTAGTGAGTATAGTACGTTCCAGAAATATGTTCGCGTTTTCCAGTGACGAAAGAGCTTTCAATATTGAAACATATTTTAGCACAGGTACTGTCGTCCGTTTCCCCCACCAGCTTCTGTTCTCCCCACTGTAAAGACTAGTGGCTGGGCTGTCTTGGCTCTTTTCTGAAAACATTAATTTCTGTTAGGAATTGGACGTCTACGTAATATTATACAACTGTTTAAAATAACTTAAATAAAAGGAATTCGTTAAGTAATTAACTGTCATGTTATTTCCCCTCTTTCTAAGATCATGCGACAAAATCACTTGGACGGATAGCAAATAACATGTCTGAGTAATTTTATCTGTGCGGGTCGGGCAGAAGTGAAGATTGAATTTACAGTACGTAAGGTACTCTTTTATAGAGTAGATACAGAATTATTTCAACATGAGTTACTAGTACGAAGGACGAAACTGGTAATTGGAATTAGGTACAATAGTCTATAGTGCGATAATATGCACAAAAGAACTGAAGCCTGTACCGAAATGAACGGCCACCATTTTCAAAAACGTGTTTAATATCCATAGTATGATTATTTTTCAATTTAATTTCATTCTCTATATTGTACGCTAATGTGCTGTAGACAGTATATTACACACTGCATAATGAATACGTCCGCAGGGATAACTCAGTTCGTGAGTAAACATATTTATTGTTAATACTGTACTGTATATTGATTGTAATGAAAATTATCAAAATCAAAATCGCGATATTTCATAGTTTACATAAATTAACTACTTTTCTTCCGTCCTATACCTAGTAAAATGATTTGTTTGTATTTACGCCAGTATCATCGAACTCCAGTCGTGAAAGGGGGTAGCAAACGGTGTTTCCGGTTCTCAAATTTAATCCAAAGGTATAGCCAGGTTAATATTAAAAATGTTAGTAAAAATAAAATGATGTCCCTATATAAGTAACGTGAAACTATTGCACTTCATTTCCTCTAGAGATATCGTATTCAAGAGGTTTCCTAATGAGACAAGTATCCGATTTGGCTCCTTTACTTTAATTAACGTCTGATGTAAGAGGCGTGGTGAGAAGTAATTTCACCGTTTAAGAATTAAATTCATTATCAATATATAAATTATTAATTGTAGAGCGACACATATCACAGTCATACTGAGTGACAGTAGCACTACTTTCATTATATAACAACTCATCATACAATACTTGGTACTGTACAGCATTTCTTTGGCTACTACTATTGCACAAGAGAAATGTACAAGTTTTCTGGTTCAAAAATACATTTAACTTTAACAGGACACTGAAAATTCCGATTAAAGTATTACTACAACTCGCTACGTTACACAAGCTTTAGCTACGAGCGTAACTCAGTCGATAGAGGCGGTTTGTCTTCTGATCCGGAGCTGCGCTTGAGCGTCGGTTCGATTCCCGATTGGCCGATTACCTGATTGAGTTTTTTTCTAAGGTTTTTCCCAACCGTAAGGCGAATGTCACATAATCTACGGCGAATCGTCGGCCTCATCTCGCCAAATACCATCTCGGAATCACCAATTTCATTGACGTTCAATAATCCAGCATTTGATAAGCGTCGTTAAATAACAACTGAAAACCTACACAAATTTTCCTCTCGGGAGATTTGTATACCACAGATTCACAAAGAGCCCCTGGAAATTAAGAAACTATTTCGAAAAAGACCATTCACTCATAAGAAATAATTCATGTAAGGGATATAAAGGTACTTAGTTACTTAATTACTGGCTTTTAAGAAACCCGGAAGTTCATTGCCGCCCTCACATAAGCCCGCCATTGGTCCCTATCCTGAGCAAGATTAATCCAGTCTCTACCATCATATCCCACCTCCCTCAAATTCATTTTAATATTATCTTCCCATCTACGTCTCGGCCTCCCTAAAGGTCTTTTTCCCTTTGGCCTCCCAACTAACACTCTATATGTATTTCTGGACTTACCCATACGTCCTATATGCCCTGCCCATATGAAACGCCTGGATTTAATGTTCCTAATTATGTCAGGTGAAGAATACAATGCGTGCAATTTTGTGTTGTGTAACTTTCTCCGTTCTTATGTAACTTCATCCCTCTTAGACCCAAATATTTTCCTAAGCACCTATTCTCAAACACCCTTAACCTATCTTCCTCTCTCAAAATGAGAGTCCAAGTTCCACAACCATAAAGAACAACCGGTAATATAACTGTCTTATAAATTCTAACTTTCAGAATTTTTGACAGCAGATTGGATGATAAAAGCTTCTGAACCGAATAATAACAGGCATTTCCCATATTTATTCTGTGTTTAATTTCCTCCCGAGTGTCATTTATAGGCCTATTTGTTACTATTGCTCCCAGGTATTAGAATTTTTCCACCTCTTCAAAGGATAAATTTCCAATTTTTATATTTTCATTTCGTACAATATTCTCGTCACAAGACATAATCATATGCTTTTTCTTTTCGGAATTTACTTCCAAACCTATCTCTTTACTTGCTTCAAGTAAAATTCTTGCATATAAAGGATATAAAGGTATATATATAAAGGGATATAAAGGTATGAATATAAATAATGTACCTATCTACAATATCATATTCTTAATCTATCGACCCATTGAACTTCTCTTCTTATCATACAGGAGGTGAAATTATATTACAAATACTGAGATGCAAACTAGAGATTAGTTTGGAGCGATTAGAACAGAACTGGAAGTGTTTTATTGCGTTTTGATGAAATACATTACAGAAGCTAATCTTCAACTTAAATATTAAAATTACACAGCCTATTAGATGTCAGTTCATTCGGTGACATATTTTCTTTTATTTGTGAAATAATAATTAAGCTTATTTTATGAAATCAAAAAATCATGTGATGTTAGACAAGAATATGACTACATACAGAGAGGTCACAAAGTGAGTGTACCCCCCATGTACGTATTAGGACACTACGATGGGTGTGATTGATTGATATTGACATTTACCTGCTGGTTTAACGATCCAAGATGAAATTTGTACCATACACATCTATTCATTACAGAAGAATGGGACCTTGCAGGAACGCCTACGCTTGAAGCGGGGCATACAGAATGTCATGGAAGTGGGGCGTGTAGTTTCGTACAAGAATGAGCCTCAGATGTCTGCGTGGACAACTCCCCAGTGCAACCAATACAAGGGCACCGACGGTAGCATCTTCCCGCCATTCCTAAAGGAAGGGGCGCCCATACAGGCCTATGCACCCGATCTGTGCAGGTAATCTTACAATGAAAATCGTCTCCAATTATGTGTGTATGTGTGTATCTAATGCCTACCCACTTCACTTGCGTGATTCAGGTTCCGCATATTGCGGACAGATGCCAGGACTGTGGCCCATTTTCAAGTTGCACATTACTTCGGCGGGCCATGCTATATTATTATTATTATTATTATTATTATTATTATTATTATTATTATTATTATTACTATTATTATTATTATTATTATTGTTATTATTATTATTATTTATACTGACAGAGTTAAGGTCATAGAACCTTCTCTTACACTCTATAGGTCACAAAGTATACAAACAGTGAAATTTAACAAAAAGTTATAAAATAGTACACTATGCAACGAGCCTATAATGGTAGTAATTAAGATGCGAGTACGTTTGTTTATGAAACGAGCGCAAGCGAGTTTCATAATTTTCATACAAGCGTCTTAATTACCATTATAGGCAAGTTTTATACGACTTTTTATGCTCGACCATATTTCTAACTTGAAATTATTCATAAGTATTCATGTTATGGCTATCTAAGTGAAGTTATTTGTCTATGAGCGGAAGTGACCTTCTAAATTGTGAGATGAGCGCAGACGCGAAAGTATTGATTTTTTCCGAGAGACGAATGTCATTGACCTTGATATAATCTAGAGAATAACATGAACATTAATTTTGATATAACCTGGAAATTAATTTAGAATTGAAAAACGAGATGACAAATTGAATTTATTTCAATATTATTTACAATTAACGCTAATTATTATAGTAACAGAACATAACCTTCTGCGACAGTATTGGATTTCCAGCCTCCGTGACCTTTCGCTAATTGTCTTTCGATTGCATATCCGAGAATAATCGATTCTTGCGGTTTTATAATGGTACAATGGTGATTTCTCATTGGCTGAACAACTGAAGTGTAATGAATAGGTGTACTTTAATGTGGTGCATTAAAGGGCTACTACCAGGTGTGTAATTACTACATTTCGGCATGGTCGAACATAAAAAAATAATAGTATAACAAAATCGACACTAAACAATGTGAAAATAATACCATAATAGAAAAAAGAAAGTAAAATACAGATCTAAAGATTGGAATATAATAAAAGCAGCCCAGTTAGTACAATGTATGATGTGTTTCTGTGGAGAGTTATATCTTGTATAGGTAAGTGTAAGTGTAGTGTAGGGAATGGGTAAGGTTGATGATGAAGATAAGGGGCAACTGTCACAGCTTCCAACATGCATATTACGTCACATGTGTGTTAATTTGTTTCTGTTTCTCTGAGCAGGTATGGCATTTATCCATTTTTTTTTACTTTGTGCACGTTTTTGGCCACAAGTCGTTTGTGTTAGTTTTTTAAGTTTTCTGAGTGTCATGGCAGATGTTCTGAGAAAATATTTAGGATGGATTAGTTCCTAAATATGATGGTGAGATTTTTGTGACTCTCTAAGATCTTAATTAGCTATATTAATGTTTATTATAATCGCATGACATGGATAAGAGATCAGAAATTGTGGCTATATTACATCTTTAGTTACTTAGGACAGTGAATGCATAATTATTTTGCAGGTTAAAACAAAAGAAAATAAAGAAAACTTATCTCATGAAATTGATAAATTTGGCCACTGAATATTATATAACTATTCAATTTACCAAAAATCCTGATGTAATACAAGAAAACCGACTGCAGATTTGGATTCAGGACACCTGAAATATTTTATGTTACATCTCGAAGTTCTTGCAATGACAGGAAAGTCAAAACTTGTTGCCCAGTGACAAATTTTGCAGGAATGAATGACTAAATTCGATATTAATGCTTTTCGTATTACACGGTGCAAGCGAGTAGGGCCGGATATTCGTTTATCAGGTAGAATGTCATGTTTATGTAATAATCGATTTCAAAATTCACATTTATTTGTGAAAGTATTATCTGATTCCAGAGCGTTGGATACACAGTATGCGGGTCCCACCGTCTTCAAGGGAATCAAGGGAAGCATTTACAGGGCGGATTTTGGTGACATGTCCTCTGACCCTGATCTCAAGTGCTACTGCGCTACCCCAAAAACTTGTGTGAAGAGGGGCGTACACGACTTGACTCGCTGTGTGGGAGCCCCTCTGACGGTGTCCCTGCCTCACTTCTTCTTGTCACACGAAGACTACATCACAGGGGTGACAGGGCTGAACCCTCAACAGGCTCTGCATGAGACCACGCTCCACTTCGAACCGGTAAGCAGCCTACTCAATGAGCAAAGTAAGATCTTGAATTTCAAGCAATCACGATGATTATATGCGTTTTTAGACTTTCAAGGAGAATGTTACCAGAAATAAACTTTTTGAATATTTCATGGTCCCCTGGAACTTAACATTTCCAACTTTTCGGAACTATACTTCATTCCATAATGTCTGACAGAAGTAAACATTGCTGGCAGTAGAAGAGAGAACTATAATTACTCTTCAACCAATGGCAGAGGTCTCTTTACACGTTTGTCTTGAAGTTGGGATGGGATAGAACGCTTCAGACCGCCCAAATTCAAGTCAAGCGTGGAATGACATCTCTGTGCTTCTCTCCTCCTCTGTCGGCAATGTTTACTTCTCCTGTCAGACATTATGAAACGAAGTATACATCCTATATAATCCATCATCAGGGCAAATAAGTACGACCAGAGGGGTTGCCTATTCTGTTGGGCTCGTTACGTCTGGATACTCCAAGCAACTGAGCTATCCCTCCAATCATAGGTTACTATTTGCACTGATAATGCAACCTGTAGTTCCATTGCTTAAACTTTTTGAGTTAATCGTGAGTTTTGAAATTTAATAAAAATAGTTCTATTACATAAATAACATTCATGCTGATCAAACACTAATATGACATACTTTGAAATTCAGAAAAATGAAAATAATATCATAGTCGTTTTTATATTTATTATTGGTATTACTTTCACTATTATTATTATTATTATTATTATTATTATTATTATTATTATTATTAGTATTATTTGGACTGAAGCTGTGTTGTTTCTTCATATTCCTGTCCTAGCACAAGAGCCATTCCACTTCAAATCAATCATGATTTGATATTGCTATCTCCAATTTATTTTACTTTTCGGGCACTTTTAACTCTCAAATAAACTTGATCCTGTATATTTTTTCTAGAAATCTAATTTCGGCCGATATTAAATTACGACATTTTCTAAAAACTGTTTGTACCAATTCCTCGGATCTATCTATCTCGGGATTTGTGGCTTGTCCATTTCTTTCACTGGGCCTGTTAATAATTTCAGAAGAGACCTATATTTTTAGGTTATTGACATTATAAACGAACATCCTGAGTATTTATTAATTATATAAATATGCTTATTTTAATGCTTGTGTGAACTCATTAAACTATTATTGCTGACGTAATTTCTGGCACGAACGAAATCCTATCATTGGAATACTGCGGGTAAGAGACGCTAAGCCCGAGAGTGCACTGTGCTGATGACCGCTGCTCTATATGATAGGAATATGCCCCTAAAGTTTTGACATAAATTTTAGTTACATCCTGTACAAACACCGCACATACATACATACATACATACATGCATACATACATACATACATACATACATACATGCATGCATGCATACATACATACATACATACATACATACATACATACATACATACATACATACATACATACATACATACATACATACATACATACATACGCACGCACACATACATACATGCATACGTACACACACACACGTGCATAACATAACATAAAAGAACATGCATACAAATTCACATGAAAAGCACAGGGGAAAATCTTGATGAGTCCAAAATAATCGATTTTCTGTTTTAGACGTCATGTAATAGCTCAGGTAGTGTAGATTTGTGAAGTTCAACTGTAGGCTACATAATAACAACCTCATTAGTCCAAAGAAATTTTAAGAATGATAATGCAAAGACAATAGAATATAATGGGTCTTGAAACTTTTAATTTGCTCTACTGTAAAAAAAAGTAAAACGTGATTTATCAGGTTTTTCCTCTGTACTCTTCACATGCATTACACATGTACATAATACATATACAGATCTATATGCAAGCAGATACACATTCGTGCATACTTAGTAAGAAGACAAACAGAAAACACTTCATCCTTATCCAAATATTTCAGATCGTCAAACACAACGAACACAAAAGCACAGACGAATCATTGTCTCGAATGAGGATGAAACGTTAGAGAAATTAGATCGTCTTATATTGTGGTTGTATCCTTACGCAACATTTTCGTTGAACATTGCTACCACAGCCGAAAATTGTAAAAATGCGGAAATTAGGACAATACTATAACGTAATCTTTCATTTGCAGCTCACCGGGACGCCGATGTTGGGTTACAAGAGACTGCAGTTCAACATAAAAATCCACAGTGTGAAGCAGTACTCCTTAATGAGGGATCTACGTACAGTCATGTTTCCAATCATGTGGGTCGACGAGGTCAGTACTGTAATAGAACCTACAGCAATTATTGTATATTTTTCGGAAAGCTTCCGGTCAGCAACCAGTAAGGAAATTAATTATCGGAGGTCAGCACCAAATACAGATTCCAACGTACACATTCTCTGTCAATAGAAACTCATAGATTCTATTACGATTGACTCCAATTACTCAAACCACAATACGAGTGAGTGAGTGAGTGAGTGAGTGAGTGAGTGAGTGAGTGAGTGAGTGAGTGAGTGAGTGAGTGAGTGAGTGAGTGAGTGAGTGAGAAGTTGATACATAATATTATGTATACATGATGTTCGCGCGAGCCTGAAAGACCATTCGTGCTATAATTATGCAATTATTACTTACTTACTTACTTACTTACTTACGTACCGGCGTTTAAGGAACCCGGAGGTTCATTGCCGCCCTCACATAAGCCCGCCATTGGTCCCTATCCTGAGCAAGATTAATCCATTCTCTATCATCATAACCCACCTCCCTCAAATCCATTTTAATATTATCCTCCCACCTACGTCTCGTTCCCTCTAAAGATCTTTTTCCCTCCGGCCTCCCAACTAACACTCTATAATTTTGCATTTCTGGATTCGCCCATACGTGCTACATGCCCTGCCCATCTCAAACGTCTGGATTTAATGTTCCTAATTATGTCAGGTGAAGAATACAATGCGTGCAGTTCTGTGTTGTGTAACTTTCTCCATTCTCCTGTAACTTCATCCCTCTTAGCCCCAAATATTTTCCTAACCACCTTATTCTCAAACACCCTTAACCTATGTTCCTCTCTCAAAGTGAGAGTCCAAGTTTCACAACCATACAGAACAACCGGTAATATAACTGTTTTTTATTCTAACTTTCAGATTTTTTGACAGCAGACTGGATGATAAAAGCTTCTCAACCGAATAATAACAGGCATTTCCCATATTTATTCTGTGTTTAATATCCTCCCGAGTATCATTTATATTTGTTACTGCTGCTCCAAGATATTTGAACTTCTCCACCTCTTCAAAAGATAAATTTCCAATTTTTATATTTCCATTTCGTACAATATTCTCGTCACGAGACATAATGGGTATGTATTGTGGGTCCCTATCACCACGGCATGGCGCGTCCTCAGGTTGCGGATCGAGGAGACGGCCTCCAGATATGGAGGGTAGCTGCGAATATATTGAATAAGCAGTCGCGGACAGCCGATGAGGGGTGATCCTCCAGCTTGGGGGTTGGGCGAAGGGCTAACAACCCATCATCTTAAAAAAACAGCTTGTTACGAATCCTTCAAATAAGCCTCGGAATGGGACTGATTCTCTGGCACGACCACAGCAAAGGAATTATGCAATTATTATAGTAAAAAGTTAATAACAAAATAGCAATAATAATAATAATAATAATAATTATTATTATTATTACCATTATCAACATAAATATTACTAATAACAATATCATTACCACTACCATCATCACCATTATCACAATTACAACTAATGCAATTTCATACTAAATTTGAATAAATAATCCAAATAATAAATATAAATGTAAGATATGAAAAAAACAGTTAAACAAAAGAACATACAACTATGTACTTTAACATATGTATAAAAATAAAATAAGATACAATAAAATTCAATTTCCTAGCTTCTCAACCTAATAATGGCAGGAAATTAAATGTAGAATAAGTATAGAAAATGCCTGCTATTATTCAGTTGAGAATATTTTGTCATCCAGTCTGTTTTCAAAAAACTTAAAATTAAAATTTATAAGACAGTTGTATTACCTGTTGTTCTTTATGGCTGTGAAACTTCGGATCTCAGTTTGAGAGAGGAACAGACGTTGAGTGTTCGAGAATAAGATGCTTAGGAAAATATTTGGGGCGAAGAGGGATGAAGTTACAGGAGAATGGAGAAACAGAACGCAGAACTGCACTCATTGTATTCTTTGCCTGACATAATTAGAAACATTAAATCCAAACATTGGAGTTGGGCAGGGCATGTAGCACGTATGAGCTAATCCAGAAATGCATAGAGAGTGTTAGTTGGAAGACCGAAAAAAAAAAAAGATATTTGGGTAGCCGAGACGTAGTTGGAGGATAATATTAAAATGGATTTGTGGGAGGTGGAATATGATGGTAGGGACTGGATTAATCTTGCTCAGGATAGGAACGGATGGCGGGCTTATGTGAGGGCGGCAATGAATGTCCGGGTTCTCTAAAATGCATTTGTAAGTAAATGTATTTATGTACATATAATATTATGAAAACTTAGGGGAGAGTTGGGTAGTATCGGACATCGGGTAATATCGGACAGCCCGTTTCTTTCATCTACCACCATATGGTAGTACCTGAATGGCATGGTTACGTTTCTGTATGCGACATCACAGAAACGTAATCATGTCATTCAGGTACTATCATCTGATGGAAGATGAAAGAAACTCACTGTCCGATATTACCCGATGTCCGATACTACCCAACTCTCCCCTATATACACGTCAAATTTCATTGTAGAAATAGGGTTAAAATTTACCTGAAAATGACCAATGGTTATAAAAGAGGTACCTGTAAAATTATCTGGTTGATATGCTAAAAAATAATTTTATTATGTTTTTTCACCATCTTTTATCTTATCAGAGTAAACAGTATTTTCACTTCTTCTTTATAATGTAATGCTTACGTTGACGTTTTCATTTTCTTCCACAGGGTCTAGAGTTAGAAGATAAGTACGTGAATCAGCTGAAAAGTATTTTCACGATCTTCATGATAATAGATGGCGTCAAGTGGATAATGGTTTTGGTGGGGATAGTCCTGACTGGCATTGGCTTCTTCCTTTTGGTTCAGAAGATGACCGGCAAGGCAATAGTTGCATTGGGACGAAACTCGCCAGAAGTTGCACCACTGGAATCCGAGACTCCTACACTAGATCACCGACAGAGATATTGAACGAACTCGAGTGCACATCGGACGAACAGCGCTACAACATAGAAGAGTACCTTCATAACAAAGTCTTACACAGTGGTATATTGATGTGGTTATCATCATCTCGCCCACGGACAAATTCTTATACTGCAAATGTTATGCTACAATGGGACCAGAGTTGATCTCTGACATTTGTTCAGCATGTGGTTGGCAATCATATGCAGGTCATAAATAGCAAACCCTTGCTTCTGATTTTCTATGAGTTGCTATAGCAACCTTACTCTTCTCTAAAATTAATATCTTATACCATGTTTACACCGAAGGACTTATCGTTTAGACTAGTGCGTCGGTATACGTACCGAAGTATATCAGCACAAACGGCAGATGCTTGGAATTTGTCCCTAGTATGTGGCCAAAAAATATTTCCTCGAAAAACTATCGCGTTGGAGCTCCGACTGAGTGCGCATGTGCGTTTTTATTGCTTTGAGGAAGTAGTGATTATTTTGTTTTTTGACAGTGTTTACCGCGTTTCCAACTGCACGAGAATTGAAATAGTCGAAAGCCAATGCAATAAAACTGATTGGAAAATTTTGTACTAGATTTTTGTGAGATTGTACTTGCAACAGATAGCTGAAAAGCAACAATTCTATACTGTACTCCAACCACGAGAAAGTCTTTGGTGACTGAGATGAAGCGGGGTAATGCTATGAATGATTGTTGATGTCATAAGATGTCATAAGGTCACACACAAGGGTACTCGTATCTGTATTGGCTAGCTCTCACAGCACAAACAATAACAATGATACACACACACATATTGATACTACCCTAGTTACAAAATTAGATCACTGTTAATGTCCTGGTCTTTTAATCTCTCCATACAGGAAATAACATATGCAGGAGAGCGCATGGTTTTTAAACTGACGTTATAACAGTAATATCATCTATCTACTTCGCTCCAATAGATGACGCAATAGTAAGCACATTCCTTTCACGGTTGATCTCCTGGTCGGAGAACAGTATAGAACTGGAGGCACTATTCAATGCCAATGAAGAGAAAATGGAAAAGTAAAGTCCACAATTTGAAATCTCAGTATTTTCTGGAATTTACCTCATTTAAACTAGCAAAGAGTAGTTCATCAAGTCGTGATGTGAGAATAAAAACGTTCTACTTGCATTTCCTGTAATTTTTCTGGAGAGAGGCTTGAGGTCTGAATTAAAAAATGATTTTCATTTTAATTCAATTGTTATAGAATTTTGTCATTTGCTATCATTAAGAAATAACAATCTTTGGTATGATTTTCATAATCAAATGTCTAACATATCCCCATTGCTGAAACGATAATTTTTCAGATAGAACCTTTTTACGCTGAAACATATTTTTCAAGTGAGGAGTTGTCAGATAGAACCTACGATGGTTATAACTTAAGAAGATAAAATCAGGACAAGAGTGGAAGTCAGCAACAATTTTGGTATTAGAATATTGAAATAATTGTTAACAATATTTTACAGATTAATTAAAAATTATTATTTGTCAGATAAATTAAAGCATAACGCTGTAAGCGACAAATTTGTGAAGAGTAAGATTTCAATGTAAAAATGTACTGACTTTACCTTCTATTTACTTTTTCATTGTTTTTATAAACCACATAAAAATTTTACTTACAATGTTATTACGGCCCATTCTTCAGTTATTATTAACAAAACTTTAGAACTGAACTAAAAAAAATGAAAACTAGGTAGCGGCATTTGTATTATGACATAGGAAGTCTTCATTGCTAACAATATTTCAAAAATAAATTTAAAAATGGTTTATAAATTTAGGTATGCATGAAATGAGTGCCTTTACTAACAGAATTTTACAAAATGAATTAAAGAATAACAATAAAAAAATGAGTGCTTTTTACTAATAAGGATAGCTTTGTACTGTACTCTTTTTAATCAAACTTTCGTAGTCCTTTCTGAGGTCCTTAGGCATCCATTTTAACGCAAAATCTATACCTGCAGTCTTCGCTTTACTGAACTTATATTTAAAAAAAATCGAAACGTTTGCTGGTACTGTGAAAATCTTTCAAATCTTCAGACACAAAGTCAACCGGCGAAGAGATGGATCAGCGCGAAGTTTAGAGCAGAAAACTCCTTTGCCATGTTTCTTTTATTTGCGATTGTTTTGAAAATGTAACAGGTCAAATATTTAATTCATAATTAAGATGACTCTCTTGCTTATGACATTAATGCAAAAACATTAGTGATAATAATTTCCTCAGTACCTTTTATTGGACTAAATGTCACGGCTTCATTTCGCATATCACGTGACAAGACAGCAATTCAAGGAAGAAGACAACTACTCTCTCCTCTCAAAGTACGCGTCTTTTTTTTAACACATTTAACATGAACAGCTATTTTCATATTTGTCCAACTCTAGTAGAGATTTGCGCGGTTTGACAGTAGTTTTCAAAATGAGCTAATATTATCAGTTTTAAATAGTACGGAATTGGTTTGGAGAAGACATCGGAAAAGAAATTTTACAGGGAGACAACTGAAACTGGATTAATTTCTCAAGTGATTCATGGGGTTATTATGAAATTTTCTTATGTTTTACATGTGCTACACAATTTCACACCACATTAATGTCAATTACATACAGCGGTATTGGTATTATATTATTTTTACTTCATTATTATTATTATTATTATTATTATTATTATTATTATTGCGATCACTATTATCATCATCATCATCATTTTCGTTATCATTATCAAATTATTCATAAAAGGTAGAGTTATTAAATTGATTTACCTGATGTATTGATTTATTATTAATTTATATATATATATATATATATATATATATATATATATATATTCTTAGAGAAATTCATTCATGTTTTCTACTCAACAGTAGGCCTTTCACTGAAAAACCAGCATTCTCCAATCTTCCCCTATTTTCTGCCTTCCTCTTAATCTCTGCATATGATCCATATATCTTAATGTCGTCTATGTTGTTATGTTTTATTTAACGACGCTTGCAACTGCCAAGGTTATATCAGCGTTGGCGGTGTGCCGGAATTTTGTCCCGCAGGAGTTTTTTTACATGCCAGTAAATATACTGACATGAGCCTGTCGCATTTAAGCACACTTAAATGTCATCGACCTGGTCCGGGATCGAACCCGCAACCTCAGGCATAGAAAGTCAGCGCTATACCAACTGCGCCAACTAGGCCGACATGTCGTCTATCATCTGATATCTTCTTCTGTCCCGACCTTTTCTTCGTTCACCATTCCTTCCAGTGCATCCTTCAGTAGGCACTTTCTTCTCAGGCAGTGATCCAACCAATTTCTTTTCTCTTCCTGATCAGTTTCAACATCATTCTTTCTTCACCCACTCTTTCCAACACAGCAATTTCTTATTCTGTCTGACCATTTCACAAGCTCCATTCTTCTTCATATAATGCGATCAGGAAGAGAAAAGGGATTTGACTGAGTCACTGTCTGAGAAGAATCTACCTACTGAAGGATGTGCTGGAAGGAATGGTGAACGGAAGAAGAGTTCGTGGCAAAAAGAGATATCAGATGATAGGTTATATTAAGTTATATGGCTCATATGCGAAGACCAAGTTGAAGGCATAAAAAATGAAAGATTGGAGAATGTTGGATTTGTAGTGAAAGAACTGCCTTGGGCAGAAAACTTTTAATTGAACTGAATTGAATATAATTATTTATCACAGGTTTGAGGCACCAAAATGTAATGTTATAAGAAAAATGGTAAATGTAGGGATTAGTGAAAGACATGAAATCTTATCAAAGGAAATGATTACGACACAACAAAAGGACATTAACATATTCTCAGAATTATCATTAAGGTGCCTACTTACACGCAAGAGAGAACCTAGAAAACGAGAAGCACACGCGAAATATATAGGCCTACGCCCTAACTGAATTTCGACATGATATTTTATCAACAGTAATCTCACTAGACGTTTTGATTTATCTAGAGAAAATCAAAACTCGAGTGGGATTTAATTGACTATTACACGATTAGAAGAAAGTATATAAAGATTAGAAGTAACGAAGTACTCCAATACAATAAAATATTAATTGACTTACGAAAATACAACTGTCTTCAAATGTATTATTGTACCATCTCAACATTACAAATATTACGCTAGATGCATGCTAGATGGCAGTAGTGAACAATGCCTTCTCGTAGAGAAGTTCTCGATCTATTATACACGATGGCAATGTTACTAGTCAAGAAGGCTTTGTTGATTCAGTTTCATTTTTATTATTAAAACTTCAATTATCCGAATCCCAGTAATCAACGTCACTTGACAGATGATTTTCAATAAATCTTAATATTAAACAATCTCTGGTACGTGACTATCCATAATATCATATAGCAGAAGCTATAACATAACCTAACTAATATACACAAGTGTTAGAAAAGTTTTAATTAACGACGATGACATAAAAAATAAACATGAATAATTTTAAAAGGAATAATTATTGAATGTACAAATTTCAAATTTGAATGTGGTTGGTGGTTCAATTGATGTTATATTGGACTTGTGCGTAATAGAAGTGGAATTCGTTGATTTAGGCCTACATGGTGTATTCAACTTATTCAGAATTTCCGAATGAATAATTTTAAAAGGAATAATTATTGAATTACAATTTTCAAATTTGAATGTGGTTGGTGGTTCAATTGATGTTATATTGGACGTGTGCGTAATAAAAGTGGAACTCGTTGATTTAGGCCTACATGGTGTATTCAACTTATTCAGGATTTCCGAATTGTGCTCTTCATTTATTTGTAAATCGGATTTCAGAAGATGCATAGGTATGATCATTGATTTTTATTAATTCTTGTTCTTGAATGCCAATGCGAGTCATATTTGAAACTGCTGTGCATCGACTGGAGTGGTTTGTAATTTTATATATATATTTTTTTTTTTGTTTGACGTCCAGACCAGCGCAGTTTCAAATGTTGGCAAACAAAGAAACAAATGATAGGGACGCGATAAAATTAAACAAATGCTAGGGACGCGATAAAATTAAACAAATGCTAGGGACGCGATAAAATTGTGCGATAAGTAGCCATGATTGGTTTAAATACGTCCTTTCGTACCGTTTTATTGGTCAAAAGTAGTATGACGTAGTAAGAGTGTAATAGTCAACAGTAATCTCACTAGAGGTTTTGATTTATCTAGAGAAAATAAAAACTCCAGTAGGATTTAATCGACTATTACACGGCTGGAAGAAAGTATATAAATATTAGAAGAAATAAAGTACTCTAATATAATAAAATATTAATTGACCTACTAAAATTCTATGTCACTAATATTACTTTCACCAAAATGTTTGAACGAAGCCGCCATTTTCAGTTGACTGTCTATGATGTAAACAAATGACGATCGCAAAGCATGTTTTATAGTAACGTAAAGAATTTGCAGTTTGAAATGTTGGCAAACAAAGAAACAAATGCTAGGGTAGTGATGAAAACAAACAAACGCTACGGAAGCGATAAAACAAAACAAATGCTAGGGAAGCGATAAAATTGTGCGATAAGCAGCCATGATTGGTTGAAAGGCGTCCTTTCGTACCGTTTTATTGGTCAACACTAGTATGACGTAGTAAAAGTGTAATAGTCATCATAATTTTCCATGTGTTTATCGAAATAGTTTTAATTATTGCATTGATTTCGTTACATGAAAATTTAGTTGCCTCCTCAAAATTTATTCTTCTTTGGAATTTTTTAGCTTAAAGTTTTTTTAAATTTGTCAATAGGTTCAAATGAGTCTCCATATCTTTAACTATAAGAAAAGTAGCACAAGACTCAGGGCATTCACCAGGTTTCTTCTTGCGTAATTCACTTGTGAGTGGCGACACGTTCGATACATAATGACCACCAACAGAAACCATCGAACTTAGCAGGAGCATTAATAAATCATAACCTTATAATTACACACTAGAATTCTCCATGCCACAGAATTTGGTCGGCATCGAAGCGACTTCTGAAATCTCGGACCTCCATTTATAAGCCACAAAGAATTCGTCAGTGTCATTAACTGTTTGCAGATGGCTCCATTTAGATCTTTGCAATAAATTCCCCCCTGAATTCCAATTTTTATACAGTAACTTGTAATACAATACACAAGCTATTCGCAATTAAGCGTACATTTTATCTATGTCAATGGTTTCCAAATTGTACAGTTCAACTTCAGGGTCATCGCTATCTTCGGTTGGGGAAGCTATCAAAATTCTTGGGCAGGAATACAAACGCAACTGGATTCTAATTAATGTCTTCATAATAACTGAATTCGGTTTTTCTCCAAGTTAAAAAAAGGACAGTAGTTTTCATGCCACCTCGGTTCAATTAATACAAAGTATTTTTATTAAAGACAAACCGAGCGAGTTGGCTCATGCGTTCAGCACGGGACTCGTACTCGGGAAGTCCGTGGTTCAAATCCCCGGACCGACCAACCTGAATGTGGTTTTTCCGTAGTTTTCCACAGTTACTTAGGAAAATGCCGGGTTGGAATTTCATTGCCACGACCCATTTCCCTTCCTCTTTCCTGTGGAAAAAGAATTTAGATTTCGTATCATACCACTCATATTCATCATCTCATTTCATAGGCATATTCAGGTCATGACACATCGTTAGCTTGCAGGAGGGGCATTCTCTCCAAAATCATCTCTGGGTTCAAACCTTTCGCAATATATCTGTCAGGATTCATTCTTTAAGAGCACTTCCGAGGGCTCGGGGATGTAGGCGGCCTATTGGGTGAGTGGATGGGGGTTTCATGCGGCCGGTGGGCTGGTACACCTCATTCTCATTCATTCCATAATTCGGGGTGCACAATAGGCCACTGTCGAGCGGACGTGCTGAAGGGTTAAAGACAAGGAGATCTGAAAAATTTCGTTTCATTATGAAACACTTTAGCATACTGGAGAACTGAAGAAATGTATGTAGAAGTTGAGGGTCTCATGAACTCAAAATAATTTGGAAACCACTGGCCTATGTTAAATGTGAACATTATGAAAGAAATAATGGTCTGGCATTCTTGGCTAATGAACATATTTACACAATTTCAAACTTATTTTCCAGGGTTTGTCGTTCCGCTGCGCTGGGAAAAAATTAAAGATTTTCATGAGAAAAGGGCAGAAAAGAGAATATAACCTGGAGAACATGTAAAACGAGAAAGGTTAATAAAGTTCTTGCAATCAAGATCAAGCTATCAGTATACAAATAATTTAAGTTCAGAACATAACAACAACAGAGATTTATATAAATTACTTCTGTGCTGTTCAAAAATAGTACTATTACATTAGTATAGAAATAAAATTTTCTACTTTGGGAAGAAATGCATCTGAAATACTTGAATTAGAGGCCTTGGTACTTACCGATAAATGAACTCTTTGCAAGTCTGTCAGCGAACTGAAATTAGAAAGTATGAAATTTCGGTATATACTTACATAAAAATATTTAATTTGTTAGTTTCTAATCAATACCACAACTAACTGTGGCATATTATGTTAAAGAACATAAAAAATTAATTGAGAACAAAATGTGAAGGTGGCGGACACGAGGTCGAAGCGTCGCCGACCCCTTGGAGGATGTCGCTACGTAGGATTGTTGACCCTCTGCAAAGAATACGGAAGTTTATGAAAGCTTAAAATAAGGGAGGCGAGACTAGGCAACATATAAGACGCTGGAAGGGTCCTGCTGTTCAGTAATGAAACCTGGAGCCTAGGTGAAGCTGCTCGCATAACTACGGGGGTTGTCTTCTCCTCGTATACTCATCCTCGAGATGGGTGAGTTATATTCAATTTCCCATGTCATCCACGCATCATTTGTTAGTCATTATTACTCGGCTTATTATTTTCTTAAGGATACGTTAAATTACTATGGCAATTTTTACATTGTCTCTCTAACTTGATGCAAAACTCTCTCTTCGTCGCGTCGGTGCGAAAGTTTTACTTTTTGCGCCGTATCAAAGACGTAAAACATCTTTGAATATTTTGCTCGTGTGGTAGGAGATTTATAAAGGGTGATCGTAATAATGCCATTAATTTCAGGAAGTTATTCTTCGAGATATTTCAAACAAAAAAGTTAAATTAGTATTTTGTTCGACTTTGCTTCCTTTTGACATAAAAAATGTTTTATATGAAACATTTCATAGCACTTTTTGGAAAAGCCATTGATTTAATTCCTGGTATGTTCAGTCGATTTAAGAGAGCAGTGTATTAGGATAATAAATGACTGAAATAATTTTAAATAAAGTGGATATAGGTTAAATGGATCCGTCTTCTTGCTTATCAAGTAATGTGTAGTCTTAATTATTAACTATGTCATATTTATTGAAAGGATCAACGTTTTCGGCAATTGTTTGCCATCATCAGATCATCATAAGTATCATGCTATACACACTGAACACTAATTACAAATATAAGTTGAATGAAGTGATATTCGGGTAAACAAACATGATTACCACTTGACTAGATAAATGCTACATTATAATTAGATGTGCATTGACTCAGCTGTTTACATGAACAATATTTTCATTTTCTCATAAATGTTTAGATTGGACACAAATTAAATTATGACGTGAAATAATTACATATATTATTGAATTTTCATATGGAAGTATTGAATTCCAGCTAATGCATAAATTGAAACAAGCAGATTACGAACGTGCTTAATGCTAAATAATTACCGGTACTATGTTTTGAAAAATTCTGCTATTGAGAATTACATATATATATATATATATATATATATATATATATATATGTCAAGTAATCACCCAATGGAACTTATGCAATATATGGAACATGAAGAGTTCAATAGCCTATGTACTTGTTTCACATTTCATTCTGTGTTCAATTTTAACATTTATGATAAAATGCAATACCATTGGGTGATCATCTGACATATGTATACGTAATTCTCAATAGCAGAAGTTTTCAAAATATAGTAATTATTTAGCATTGAGCATGTTCATAATCTGCTCGTTTCAATTTACGCATTAGACAGACAGACAGACAGACAGACAGACAGACAGACAGACAGACAGACAGACAGACAGACAGACAGACAGACAGACAGACAGACAGACAGACAGACAGACAGACAGACAGACAGACAGACAGATAGATAGATAGATAGATAGATAGATAGATAGATAGATAGATAGATAGATAGATAGATAGATAGATAGATAGATAGATAGATAGATAGATAGATAGATAGATAGATAGATAGATAGATAGATAGATAGATAGATAGATAGATAGATAGATAGTTTATTTTGCAAAAACGTGTGGAACATGTATGGCATCGTCATATACAATTTAAAATACATGATATCATACAATGGATACAAATTAAGATACATGAATATTAAAAAACTCATCGACATCATACAATGGATTTGCCAATAATATAGTCCTAATTCGTGTCCTAAACACTCGGAATGGAAGATTCCTTATATCAAGAGGTAAACTATTAAATAATTTAAAAGCAAAGAATAGAAAACTATTTTGAGTAATACTGTATTTACATTTGTCAATATATAAATTTGTATCATTTCTTGTAGAATATTTATGACAGAAGTACATGCTGTGTAATTATTAATGTTATTCCGAATGTAAAGGAGACAGGCCAATACATACATAGACGGCAATGTCAAGATTTGTGACCTTATAAAAAGAGGTTTACAATGAGTCGCATTTGGTACTCCATAAATTAATCTTAAAGCTTTCTTTTGTAATATGAAAAGAGCTTGAGCAGAAGTATGGTGACCCCAAAGAATAATACCATAATTTAAACGACTTTGTATATGGCTATGAAATATTGTAAACAATACCTTGTTAGGTAAATTATTCCTTAACAACCTTAACATATATAGGCCTTTACTTAATTTCTTAGCAACATACTCAACATGAGTTTTCCATCCCATTCTAGGCTCAAGAAAGATGCCCAGAAACCTAACAGCAGTATTGCTAACAGTAGTAAGACGATTAATACCAAAGTTTAATTTAACAGTTTTGTTAGAATTAATCATAAGGTTATTCGCACTGCACCAATCAACAACCCTTCTTGATACATCAGCAAGTTCCATAGACAATATGTCACATTTTTATGAATAGTATTAACTGCTAAATCATCAGCAAACATGAAAGACTCAGAACATCCATCCCGAATATAGTCGGGAAGATCATTAACATAAATAATAAAAAATAAAGGTCCCAAAATTGAGCCTTGAGGCACACCATGTTTTAATACCTGATACTGTGACCTTTTACCATTTGCCAAAACAGATTGATGCCTATCATTCAAATAAGACGCTAAAAATTTTACACTAAGACCATTAAAACCATAATATTTAAGCTTAAGTAAAAGAGTTTCATGAGAAACTGTGTCGAAAGCCTTTGAGAAATCATAAAAACTACTACTAATATGATAACCATTTTCAATACCCACAAAACAACGTTTAACAAAGGACACCACAGCCTCCACAGTACTATGTGAATACAATACTTCCACATGAAAATTCAAAAATATATGTAATTATTTCACGTCATAATTTAATTTGTGTCCAATCTAAACATTTATGAGAAAATGAAAATATTGTTCATGTAAACAGCTGAGTCAATGCACATCTAATTATAATGTAACATTTATCTAGTCAAGTGGTAACCATGTTTGTTTACCCGAATATCACTTCATTCAACTTATATTTGTAATTAGTATTCAGTGTGTATAACATGATACTTATGATGATCTGATGATGGCAAACAATTGCCGAAAACGTTAATCCAATCAATAAATGTGACATAGTTAATAATTAATACTACACATTACTTAATAAGCAAGAAGACGGACTTATTTAACCTATATCCACTTTATTAAATTTGCTTATCGGTCTACACCACCTTTTCAAAATTAAAATATGAAATAATTTTAGTTTAGTCCTTTAAATGTGCAGAAATTTTATTCGAACAAATGTAACTTTGCGTTCTGAAAAGTAATTTTAAAATGTTACATTTATTCTGATCAAATTTCTGCACATTTAAAGGACAAAACTAGGATCGTAGACTGAATGACAGAAATTAACTCTAATCTCCTACCGTTTTCGAAAATGGCTTGATTTCAAATTAATCTAAAACAACACTTTTTTTAACAAAATGTTAATGGCCAAGATTATATGCAAATTATTTTGGTTCCCTCTATTGGTGATTTCACTGAGAGGGATTCTGCGACGGCACATACAGACGACTAATCTATGTACGAACTTCATACAGTGTTCGGCGATAGAATTATCAGTATGAATATGTGGCCTCCTCAATCCTCTGACAAAAAATCTGACTGATAATTCTATCGTTAAAAGTTCCACAAAATGAAGATCACTGGGATCAGTATTTATTATTATCATAGTGCCAATTATCTGTAAATAAAACTATTTATCGGATTTGAGGAATAAAAACTTCTCTAAACCTACTGCATGATAGTCTGTGCAAATATAAGATAATATTTATTTATTTTATTTCATAAGACAAAGAGATTATTCATAAATGTTATATTGATATGATGTTAGCGGGGAAACCTCTGGGAATGGAATAGTAAATCAAACAAAATTTATGTAAGAAAACGTACAGTATAGGTACCTTATCAAACACAAACCTCTCATGATCTGAGAGGAACCAGCCCCATCTATCTGGTAAAAAGCCATCGCTTTATTGAGATAATAATACTAATAATAATAATAATAATAATAATAATAATAATAATAATAATAATAATAATAATAATAACAAAATAGTGAAGTACAAAGTGTACAATGAACACAATTTTAGTAAGTACACACACCAAAGAAAAATTATGATAATAAGTTCCTCAAGTTATCACCCATGACAGACGTAACAATATTGGTAAATATCATGAAACAGAAATAGATAAAATAAAGTAAATATTATTAGAATATCAAAAATGTAATGTTATAAGAAAAATGGTAAAAGTAGGAAAAATAGTGAAAGTTCATTTCGCTTATTTTATTGGTATATTTGTTTCTTTTATTTCCTCTTTTGATAATTTCATTTGCTTATTTACTAATTTCACTTCTTCGTTTTGCTTATTTTTCTTGTTCAGTTTGCTTATTTGCTCAATTGCTTCTGTTTTCTCATTTGTTTCTTTACTTATTTGCTCATATATTTACTTATTTATTTCCTTGCTTATTTATTAATTATTTATTTCCTTATATATTTACTTATTTATTTCCTTATATATTTACTTGTTTCTTTCCTTATATATTTACTTATTTATTTCCTTGCTTATTTATTTACTTATTTATTTCCTTGCTCATTTATTTACTTATTTCTTTCCTTATATATTTACTTATTTATTTCCTCGCTCATTTATTTACTTATTTATTTCCTTATATATTTACTTATTTATTTCCTTGCTCATTTATTTACTTATTAATTTCCTTATATATTTACTTCTTTATTTCCTTGCTCATTTATTTACTTATTTATTTCCTTATATATTTACTTATTTATTTCCTTGCTCATTTATTTACTTATTTATTTCCTTGCTCATTTATTTACTTATTTATTTTCTTTCTCATTTATTTAATTATTTATTTCCTTGCTCATTTATTTACTTATTTATTTCCTTATATATTTACTTATTTATTTCCTTGCTCATTTATTTACTTATTTATTTCCTTGCTCATTTATTTACTTATTTATTTCCTTATATATTTACTTATTTATTTCCTTGCTCATTTATTTACTTATTTATTTCCTTGCTCATTTATTTACTTATTTATTTCCTTATATATTTACTTATTTATTTTCTTGCTCATTTATTTAATTATTTATTTCCTTGCTCATTTATTTACTTATTTATTTCGTTGCTCATTTATTTACTTATTTATTTCCTTATATATTTACTTATTTATTTCCTTGCTCATTTATTTACTTATTCATTTCCTTATATATTTACTTCTTTATTTCCTTGCTCATTTATTTACTTATTTATTTCCTTATATATTTACTTATTTATTTCCTTGCTCATTTATTTACTTATTTATTTCCTTGCTCATTTATTTACTTATTTATTTTCTTTCTCATTTATTTAATTATTTATTTCCTTGCTCATTTATTTACTTATTTATTTCCTTGCTCATTTATTTACTTATTTATTTCCTTGCTCATTTATTTACTTATTTATTTCCTTATATATTTAGTTATTTATTTCCTTGTATATTTACTTATTTATTTCCTTGCCCATTTATTTACTTATTTATTTACTTATTTATTTCCTTATATATTTACTTATTTATTTCCTTGTATATTTACTTATTTATTTCCTTGCTCATTTATATACTTATTTATTTCCTTATACATTTATTTATTTATTTTCTTGCTCATATAGGCTATTTACTTATTTACTTAGTCATATATTTACTTATTTATTTACTTGCTCATTTAGTCGTATTAAAGGTTTTTTTATTTGAAATACCTCAAAGAATAACCCCCGATTACTGAAGGTCATTCTGTATATATGTATACATTATTTAAAACAATAGCAACGGCCACGGAGACTCGAACCCCCGGAGAATAAGTGTCCTTTGTTCCGGAGCTCTTGATTACTGGAACTGCACATAGACCTTCCATCTGCGCGTCACGTCTAACCCCATCACGAAGGTCCGAGTCCAAAATACAACGAACGCAACCGTATGAGTGACGCTATGAAAGCAGCTCGAGGAATCGGTCCAAAACTTTTTTTTTTTTCTAGAACTGTACATTCTTGCCCGAAACTCCTATAGTGAAAATCTTTGTTAACGTTTTGGAAGTTTTTACACATACAAGATTGTACTATACGTACAGTACAAAGAATTTATATCTTCGATACAATATTTTCTACTATAATATAAGACAAATATTATGGCATAACCAGTTGTGCCTTTAGTTGAGCGCTCCTTATAAAAAGAATAGGGATTCAATGTCTGGCAACGCTTACAGAAACAAATAACAGGGTAGGCCTTTATGTTCTTTTTATTCTTCTTTTTCCTTGATATTAACTTATCGATATACAAGGTGATTCACGAAGATTTACCGTCACTTACGGAGCTTATTTCCAAAGATTTTCTGAGCAAAAAAGTCATATAAACATGTGTCCTAATCTCAATACTTTCAGAGTTACATTAATTTGAAGTTGTTAGTAAAATACTTTTTTTCTTTAGTTTCAACGGTAAAATAATATTACAAATAGAGAATGAGCATTCAGAAGTATTATTTTTTTTAATTGGCTAGTGTTCTGAAGCTAAAAATGTGTTGTTAATTGCTTTGTACAGACTTTATTTTTCAATTTTTAACTAAATCGCTTTCTCTACCTTCCTTATTACGTCATTGAAGTTGTTTCTGTAAAGAAATAGGGAGTGTTTGAAAAATTAAACAAGTAGAAACCCATGAAATCTTTATAAATTAATTACGGTCCCTGTGTTGATGTACAGAACGGATGCTTGGATATTAACGGAAACTATATAAAAAAAATACAGTCTAGCGAATTGAATGCCATATCCTTAAGATGTTAGCTGGAAAAGCATTGCGTGATCGAAGCTGGAGTTAAGATATGACAAATTTAGAATATTAGATATAAATGTAGAAATAAGTAACATAAATAAATGACTCCGACAGTAAGAATGGTGTGAGATGAATACATTTTCAATTACATCGTACATTATAAACCGAATGTCAAGAAGAATGTAGGAGACAAAGAAAGAAATAACAGGCAGCATATATAAATAAATAGGACAGAAAATATTTTTAAAAACTTAAACTAGCGAAACTTTCAAGACTAATCGCTGATGATGATGATGATGATGATGATGATGATGATGATGATGATGATGATGATGATGATGATGATGATGAGGAGGAGGAGGAGGAGGAGGAGGAGGACGATGAGGAGGAGGAGGAGGAGGACGACGATGGCGACATTCAGACTAGAATACAGTAGAACCTGTATTATCCGTGGTAATAAAGGGGATGGAGTGAACGGTTAATCGAAAAAATTGGATAATCCGTACCATAAAAAGTTTTCATAAAGTACATACCGTAATATTTTCGTAATTTCCTCCATGGTGTTTTTTTAATACATTAGGTAGTGGATCAGAAGTTCAATATTTTAAGTCTGTTTTTTTTTTACAAATCATGTTTGATTTTCCGATAAGTCAGTTGTTAAAACATTATTTATTGTACTTGTGTCTAGTTTTCAACGACGGGTTTTTAATGACCAAGAAAACTCCTTATGACAAGTGTCTGTGGGAAGATAGAAACAGTCGAGGCCTCATGTTGTAGATTTACAAATTTTATACAGTTTATATTTTATTTTTCATTAGCCTAAATCGCATACAGTTGTAATTCATATCTCGTATTGTGATGTGAGATGAACCACATTTTCTCTTTTCCCAAATCACTCAATTACTCGCGCACTTTTTTCTGCAGTACAACATGTTTTCTTTTGACACTTGTAGAATACATTTTGCCTAGAAGTTAAACAGTACGGCCACTCGAAGAGTAGGCCATAATTCGTAAGGGTAAAGGTTTATAAAAACACTCTGTAGAAAAAATTAGTACTAATATAATGTACAGTACTTCATATTTTTTTCTGCGAGCGAGAAAGACAGTCGGATAATCCACCAATCGGTTAATAGGGTGACGGATAATCGAGGTTTTACTGTATTTATAAGAGCATTGTTCCTCCTGTGCACTGGAGTGTAGTGATGGACGAAGGGTTTAACAAATGCTATAGCTCGCACAAGAAACGATTACCGAAAACCAATGGTGGCGTTGCTGTCTGTTTTGACATGTGTATGTAGGCACGCCGAGGGGGGAGAGGTACGGGCCGATGGAAGTACTGTCTCTTCCAAGAAGATGAACAAATGAGGACATCGCTGTGGAAATAAAGAACGTAGCAAGACAAAAATTCGAAGCTAATTTTAAACGCGCAACATATGTTTACGAATGAAATAATAATACCGTGCGATACAAGACACGTATTCACATGCAATGGAACAAACTAAAGTCGTAATGTAACTATTACAACGCAAGAATAATTCTATCGATGTCATTTCTCTTCGGACTGTACTCTTTAATATCATTCAAGCTATCTCGTGACCTTTCCTGTCGCCCGCTCTTCCTTATCGCATTGTTTCATTCGCATTCCTTCCGTCGGTATTCCGTACTTGCGAGACCTATACCTACCATACCTCCTTCTCAATGCATGAGTGGCAGTTGTAAACTGTAGGTCTCATATACATTGATAATAATAAAAAGATCTACACAACGAATTCTTTTTCTTCTCCGAGCACAAGAACAACCAGCAAGATACATGGCGGCGAGCTTTGCGTTCAGTGTTGGAATGAGAGACGTCAATGGTGAAATTACTGCCTGAATGTTTTCGGATAATGAATGAATATTTACATGAATCAAAAAAAAAAAAAAAAATACAACATAAATTATATTTCAGCGTCGATTCCAAAATAAAATTGTATACTTCATCTTACGATGTTTGGTGACGTATATACGTCCGTTGATGTGACATATTAATGAATTTAAATACTATTATAGTTATAATCATGCCATGGTATGAAAGAAAAAGTTTATTCACACCCATAAGCAGTGCTGACTAGATCAGACGCTATGGACAGTACTCTATAACAGAGTCGCCAGTATGAAAGGATAACTCCAAGCCTTTGGCGTGAGCCGTACTCGATAGCTCAGTGGTAGAGCGCCTGACCGGAGAACAGGAAATCGCAGGTTCGATTCCCGCTCGAGGTTGTGTAATTTTTCTTTCATACCATGGCATGATTGTGACTATAATAGTATTTAAATTCATAAAATTGTATATTTTAATTTAATACTAAGTGACTCTTAACATTGAAAGATGTCTGCAACTCTTAGGAAGGGGTGTGGTAAGTATAATTTGTTTATACCAGTGATTTAGCAAAGATTACGTCATAAAATACAGCCCGCAAAACATAACAAAGGGGAAGGTAGAGGGGAGAGATCTAGGCTAAGAGGACAAATCGGGGAACACCTTCACTATTGCAAGTTTTCAGAGCGCAGAGAGGGACAGTGATGGCTAAGGGAAGGGATATCATGTTTTAACCCTCCATCCTGCTTCCGTATGTTTTTAGTTAGTTATTTAATGACGCTGTATCAATTACTGGGATATTTAGCGTCGATGGAATTGGTGATAGCGGGATGAGGCCGCAGATTCGCCATAGATTACCTGACATGCGCCTTACGGTTGGGAAAAACCTCGGAAAAAACCCAACCAGGTAAGCAGCCCAAGCGGGATTCGAACCCGTCCCGAGCGCAACTATGGATCGGCAGACAAGCATCTTAGGCGACTGAGTACCTCAGCCAGTGGCTGCTTCTGTATTAAGAGGTTGACTCACGAGTCAAGAAATACCGACCACTGCTTTATATCGTCCGACTATCAATACACTCGAGTGTAATATCGAATTCAGACATAACTAAACTTGATACATCTCCTGTATATGAAAATAACTTCTGCAAACAACTAAAATAAAAATATTGAACAAAAATACCGAATAAGACATGGAAGTGTAGAATGAAGGAGACAAGGTAAGAACACAGTCTAGTATATACAGTCACGAAGCTCAATATGTAATAAATATGCATCCATAGATAGTTGCTAACCACTAGGATCGCTACTGTCGCCTCATTACAGACAATACGAAATAGTACCTGCACAGTCTATTGTTCCTAGCAACCTCATCAACTCAAGCTTCGTGACTGTATATACTAGACTGTTGTAAGAATATAAACTGCAAGAAATATATTGGTAACTGCCATCAATAATTAAATATTGGAAAAAACGAATAAAACAAACGAATCGCTGAAAAGTACTTACCAGAAAGATCTATGGAAAAAAAATGAAGGACCTCTTACTACTGGAAGAATACGGACTACTTATTGTCTACTAAAATGGCGTCAAAATATAGTTTTATTTTCTCTAGCCTAACTATATATAACACAATTTTCAGTACTTGACTGATGACTTTCTTAACATCGTGCAATTCGGTGGCAATGTCTTCCTTTACTGAAAAAAAAGTAGTTCATACACGATCAATATTGCGTCTTTTTTTGTAATTATGCAACCTGAAAGTCCCAGAGACGTCGCGTGTGATGATCAAGTATGAAAATTATCACCGGTAAAAAGCTGGACCTGAAATTGACATCGATCTCACGTTGAGCGGCGACAAGAAATGTGTTACGTCACCATCCTGAAACATTATCACCATAAAAACATAAATACAAATAAATATTTGCAGGTTTTTTAAGCTTAGATTCCAATGACAGACACGTATGAGCCTATTGGAATATTTTGTACGAGTAATGAAGAGTTTATACCAGTAGTGGGCAAAATGAACGCAACCCACAAGACAGGATTTAAATGGCAACTGCATACTGTGGGAGGGGTTGCACTCTACAGTGCAGTGACGGATTTACAGACAGTTGCGCCACTACACTCCTACCTACCATATGTAATTACAATAGTCCATTCACGTGATATTTAATTAACCATTTATCAAAGCAATTTCTTCGAAATTGGAATTTATCTGTGCATGCTATTTTCACTTGCGCAAGGAGATGAGCATCGCTTAAGCGGGATCTGTGGCTGGAATTTATAAATTTCATTTTAGAAAACAGCTGTTCGCATTGGTAGGTTGATGAATACATACCGTCATTTCCCATAACTATGGTCCTGGAACACAACTATTGTCCACGATACAACCATTCAAAGATCATTGTAGAAGTAACATAGACCGTTCGTAGATAGCTGCAGTGACTTGAATTCAAACTACAGTATAGCAAGAATATTGATAAATGAGGTACTACGTTATGGAGTACAAAATTTGAATAGTTGTATCGTGGACAATAGTTATGTTCCAGGACCATATTTATGGGAAATGACGGTACTCATTATTTTTTAAGCAAACTGTCTAAGCAGTGGATATGTAGTACTGGACATCTTTTAAAAAATTTTAGCCCCCCCAGTAGACCTTCACATTCTGCTTTCAAGAAGCCATCATTCTGCAAATCCAGTACCTCTAACTGCAATTCTGGGATAACATTTTAAATTTAAACATGAAAAGGAGTGGTAAAAATATAGAAATCTTTCTCCATCCTTTGAAAATCACTGAATCTGTGTTCTTTGAACTCGTATAACAGGTGATCTACTTTAAGAATGTACATATTTAAGTTCGCGTCCTGAATATTTGTAACTGATCCTAAACATGAGAAATGAAAGAACCGCCTTTCTTGTAAGTGTGATATCCTCTCGATTCATATGATTCTGCGAAAGACATTGTATCACTAATGAAGCTCCGAAGTACAGCAGTCCAGTATAATCCGCCACGTACACGCACAGTATTTTCATGGAGTGGGGGAAGGGGAAGGTAGGGGGTAAGTTTCATGCTTCGCTGAGGTCTGACGTCACTGTGGCAATGCCGCAGGAATGCCCACCATTGGTCTATACGTACAGAAATGAATAAACTAATAGTTTTGTGAAATGTCAAGAAACTGTCTGGTCTAGTCAGTTTTTCAATTTCTTGCCAAAAATATACTCTCATTAGCAAGGAACGGGTTTTTATATACTAAAATGTATAAATATGTAAATATACGTAAATACACTGTGTTCCACTGTGGTGGGGTTTCAGAGGGTTATATTCTTTTAATGAATAGAGGTAGAAATTTAATATTGGTGCCAGATGAAAATAAAACTCTCAAAGTTTTTCGTCTGTAAGTTTGAGGTACTGAAGGAAACAAAAGACGGTAAGAATCGAACAAATGCAATAATCTTCATTGTTACAATTAATTATACAAGATGGATGTCTAAAGAAAAGTGCAATGTGTTTTGTGACTATCAAAATTTGAATCTATCACTCATTAAGCATATCCACAGCAAACTCATACCTTTTGTGATAGTCATCTGGATGAAGTGTATATAACAATAGAAGTTTACAAGGAGTCAGATGAAGACGTTCTTTAAAGATCTATGAATATTGTTATTTTCGGTAATCCTAATTGTCGGGCACATTTACGAACTGATTTCTTTGGACTCTGAACAAACGTTCTTCGGATGGCTTCTACCGTTTCATCGTTTTGTCGATGGTCTTCTAATACACTTTTCTCCAATAGCTTTTCCTGTCTCTTTTAATTATCTCAAGTCGCATACGAGTTACAGATTCTTGTTTTCCATTAAGCATAAACAGTAGGCTACACTTCTTGAACATTATAGCATAAGTTAGAATTTATAAAACAGTTATATTACCGGTTGTTGTGTATGGTTGTGAAACTTGGACTCCCACTTTGAGAGAGGAACAGAGATTAAGGGTGTTTGAGAATAAGGTGCTTAGGAAAATATTTGGGGCTAAGAGGGATGAAATTACAGGAGAATGGAGAAAGTTACACAACGCAGAACTGCACGCATTGTATTCTTCACCTGACATAATTAGAAACATTAAATCCAGACATTTGAGATGGGCAGGGCATGTAGCACGTATGGGCGAATCCAGAAATGGATATGAAGTGTTAGTTGGGAGGCCGGATGGAAAAAGACCTTTGGGAAGATTGACACGTAGATGGGAGGATAACATTAAAATGGATTTGTTGGAGGTGGAATATGATGGTAGAGACTAGATTAATCTTATATATTATTTAATGTACCGAAGTACATATGATATTTCCATTACTCTTTCATCGTATGATGACGCAGAATATCTGCATGGATATTCTGCGTCATCATACGATGAAAGAGTAATGGAAATATCATATGTACTTCGGTACATTAAATAATATATATGATAAGCGTGATTTAAGACGGCGCTTATTCCGTCGGATCCCGGCCAACTAGTCACTCATAACGAGTGCACCTCAGCACATGTGTGGACTTCGGTCCTACGTTCATAGACATCTATGACATAGTGCAGAGGGCGGCCACTAGAGGGAACCCAAGAGTTGGAACTTAATCAGAGACAATTCTGACCGACGCCGGGGTGGTATCCGGTGTGGCTTAGTGGATAAAGCATCAGCACGAAGAGCTGAAAACCCGGGTTCAAATCCCGGCGCCGGAGAGAATTTTTCTCCGTTCCATTACTCTTTCATCGTAGATTAATCTTGCTCAGGATAGGGACCGATGGCAGGTTTATGTGGGGGTGGCAATGAACCTCCGGGTTCCTTAAAAGCCATTTGTAAGTAAGTAAGTGATTTTGTTAAGACAACGTTCGTATAAGTTCGCCATAACTCTCTAAATGCTGCAAAAGTGACACTGAGTTGAAATGTAAACGTTCATACTATTTAACACAATTTGATTCTATCCAACATTGTTACAATGACAAAGCGAAAGAGCGGAAATAATGCCTTTTCTCTTTTTTATTATGATGCCAGCTATTGTTTTTCGACAACAAATACAAATTACACATCCTCTAAAATTGTTTGAGCCGTCCTTTCTAATGGTACCGGTATGAATTTCGTAATACGCATAGTTAAAAAATTATAGCAGTTTATAACCACGGAATGTTTCTATGGACACACTGTATTTTGACTCACGATTCAACATAACCGAAAGACAACAGTTAATGACGTCACACTACTGACAGTCTCGTTGCAGAATATGTCCCCGAAGCGGCTGCTACTGGCAGGGATTCTCATCGTAACGGTGGGCGCAGTCCTGGGTTGGTACGCGCTGCCCAAGATGATCTACGAGCAGATCGCTGCAGTGAGTTATGCAGTAAACCACAACTTATACAACTTCCAGGAGATTACTAGTTTTAAATTTGATTTTTTTACAGTAAAGTATTAATCCACATTTTAGAGAAAAATGAAAATTGGCATTCTAATATATATAGTTGTTTAATCAACTGTCCGAAGACACATCTGAACCTCACAAGTGATACCAAAAAGGCACCACTTATGAGGCAACTAGGCCAGGAGATAACGGGGTAGGGTGGCCAGTTCCTTTCCCCCTCCATTGTATAGGCCTACAGCGCCGACTAGCTACATATTACACTAGTCAGACTTCAATATAAAAATAAATCAAATAGATAAAAATTAGTCTAATAACACGTAAATAAACAAATACGGATAAATTACGACCTAACTTGGATGAAACTGAAATATCAATTTTTTTTTCGAATTTAAAGCAGTCGGACAAAAATATGACCAATTTTTTAATCTTGAAGATGAAACATGACGATATTGGGCTAAATCGTAAAATTAGTCATATTTAATATTTTTATTAGACATGTTATTATTCGTATTTTAATTATTATTTACAACGGGAAATACAGCGAAAACACTCTCTCCTGTATACTCTGTTAAATCACTTATTTCTTCGTCAAATCTGTTATGTGAAGAACCATTCTTCAATCTATTTTTTTCTTCAAAAAAATACTTCATAACATTGCCCCAAACCTAAACGGTTATGATTTTAATTTTAACTAGAATTTTTAATGTGAATGAGCTGGATGAAGTACTCTCTCTCATACATATCAATAAAAAATATATCATATAATTTGTAATTCTGAAATATATTTTATAAAATTTGACATAATATTCAATTAAATGGAGAATATATGAAATCAAGGTCCCGCGCCGTGGCGTAGTAGTCTAAGGCATCCTGCCTAGGACTCGCGTTACGGAATGCGCGCTGGTTCGAGTCCTCATGGAAGAAGAAATTTTCTCATGAAATTTCGACCAGTGTATGGGACCGGTGCACACCCAGCATCGTGATGTATGTGGGGAGCCACGATAGGTAGTGAAATCTGGTTGGGGAAGCCAGCTATAACGGCTGGGGGGTCATCGTGCTAACCACACGATGCCTCCATTCTGATTCGATGATCGTCCACTTCTCTTCGGCATGTGAACGTGAGGCCAGCAGACGGTTGGTGTGTCTGTTTTAGACCTCTATCATATGTCATGCTTTTTTTCTTTAATAAAACGCCAATGCTTGTCTAAAAGTTTGTGTTATTGTGTATGTCACTTTTTTTATTTTTACCGGCCAAACGTCGTTTTCCAAAGTTATTTCTGTTTCCGTTTCTTTGTTTCATTTTACTTAAGCTAATACAAACACAACACCCATCCCAAGGCGGGACTCGAACTCACAACCTTTTGGATCAAGCGGTAGAGACATTCCGTGCCTCTACCGCTTACGCCACTCAGGCCGGCACACTTGAGAACTCGCTCAGTCCGTAGACCGGTGAATAAAAAAAAAACTAGCTCAATCTTTTCATAAAAATGGACTTAACTCGTTTTGGATTCACACACTTTAATCGTGCTGATATTAGTGAAAGTGAAAGAGAACTCAAAACTATTTGTCTCAATCTTAGTCCCTGTAAACATGCAATTTATTCAATTATACTACGCGTTCAATGTTACATGACCGCTGGGCACTGATGTCGTTGTATACAAGACGTCGTAGGCGATTAGGGAGCGCGGGACATTGAGGATATCGGAGCATTCGTGAAGGGGTACGACGCACTCTGTTAGTTCGTGGAATCAACACCGGTCAATTTACAACGGACGGGTAGTAATAAGCCAATATACTGAGAAAGTGTATAAAATAAGAACAGATTATTTGATATGGCAGTGAAAAACTAAATGAAACCCAATTTATTGCCAGAACGTCAATTTGAAGCCGGGGTCGGACTTGCGAGAGTTGTGGTCCAACTTTCCTGATCCGGTGTGGTTCAAAGTTTACTTCTTCAACGTGACCAACCCCACGGAGATACAGCAAGGAGGCAAACCCGCCCTACAGGAGATCGGCCCTTATGTCTACGAGTAAGTATAGTCCGAGTCAGCTTACTTCGTACCCTAAGGGTGAAACCTAACCATTTTTCCCCCCATTACTACATATGCTAGTGGATTGTGGTGATTTTCTAGTTTGCAGGTTGAATTTTCTTTTGCCAACTTCGTTTCGAATTTCGATACTGACAAATACTACAAATGGTAGTGATTTTGTTGCTTGTATGTTGGCAGCTGAGTCAAATATCGACAATATTTGTCGGTAATGGAGTTCCATGAAATTGAAACTGTACTAGATTTCTGAGCCTGTTACTCGAAGCTAGTAAAATTTGAACATACTAATAATCAATTAATATCAGTATTATTATTAATACATAATAATAGTTATTTTATGTGTTGCGTTGTGGTTATAATTCAAGACTATAGTCAGGTAAGTTTTCGGAGTTAGTACTAATAATTACATGTGGTCAAACAAAGTACATTTTTAGGTTAGGTCTCGTGAGTCAATTGTTTAGTCAAACCAATGAATTTCGTATTGCCAGACAAAATACTTGACATGTTGATCCCTTTCTCGTGTAGTTTGTTTACGAAAATATGCTACAAATTATTGAATTATTTAGATAACTTTCTAACATAAAGTACGGTAAGTAAATAAGTCATTTAGTACGAAGAATCGTGTGATATCTGGTAACAGTTGGCAACACTGACAAGACGGCAATATTTGCTGTTTAGGAACTGTTCTTATGTGACCCTCACTATACAACTGACTTTCATTCAGTGCAGTACACATTACAACAGCGAATCTTCATTTATTGTACTATGGTATTACGAAGAAATCGTATTGTACGAAACGTGTCGTGCTATTATTTCTACGGAAATATTCTGGAATTCACCAACAATTTGATTCAAAGTCGTCATCGTCATCGTCATCGTCATCATCATCATCATCTTTATGGATTAGACAGCTTTACCTGTAGCAGTCAAGCCTGTTCTGTCCATCATTTTACTCCTGCCAATTGGTCTGTAATTCATAAACCGATGTGATAGCGTATACTCAGTTTCTGGAATCTGTAGAGTATAGGAGACGAAAACAAGACCTCTGCGCAAGTCGTGAGTGGAGGGGGCCAGTCCAATGATCGCTCTGGGAGGAAGGCACTGCTTGAAGGGAACGAGCGACTGCAGAGAGAAGACCATTTCTATCTGAACTCAACTGCAGTTAAGATCCCACACTATCACCCTCTGCCACGCGCATCTTACCCCTTGGCGTCCGCGAGTCGATCCTGTCCGCAACACACACCGCACTGTTAAGCCCCGCCAATTCGCTTCACTCCGTCTCCATCCAAATGCGCCGACTATCTCTACAAATTCCATACACATTCTTTATTGTAGACTACATTCTTTTATGTGGGATAACCAATTATTTACGTATTGATTTATTCTATCGTTCATCTCAAATATTTCAATTTTTTTTTTGGATATCTACATTTCTTTTATGATCTATTCTTTTGTATTCTGCAGGACCTCTTAGAAACATAATTTCTTTTGACTCAAGTCTAGTTTCCTCTTTTCCACTTAAAATACAAATTTCGCTGCCATACAATAATTACACTTTTAGGAAAGATTGTCATGATCATAATACTAGACAATTAAGTATGTTTCATCAACCAAAATGCCTATTAACAAAAACCAGCAAACATTTCGAAATAATGGCAATAGAAGTATCTAACAAATGCCCACATATTAATTTACTTTAAGCAATGGTGAATTTAGTAACGGTATCTCTAGTTGACTCATTAATAAGTCTTTCTATGATCTACAAGAATTTTTAACTCAAACTTTTAATTGTATTTGACAAGGTCTATTACACTATTTCAGTGTCTAAAGACTGTTATGTAAATAAACAGATAAGAAATCGCAAATATTTAAGTCAAACTTGTTTACTTGATCTTCAGTAGCCTTCTATATTAAAATCTTATATCCTACTTTGTATTTGCCCCAAAATGCCATTAACTTTACTTGTGTTTGTAGATGTGAACGTATTATATTCTTTGCTTTCTCTTCACCTCGTATATTGATTACTGTAAGTTGTTTTTAGAGTTCGTAATAATTACTTGATCATCAGCGAAAATTAAGGTCATTACATATTCCTTTTGATTAAAATTATATAAATAAAATATTAAACTTTTTCATCTTTGTCCAGTAATTCCGCCAATATACAGGATGATTCACGAGATTTACCGTCACTTACAGAGCTTATTTCCGGAGACATTCTGAGCAAAAAATATTCATATAAACATTTGTCCTAATCTCAATATTTCCAAAGTTACACTAATTTGAAGTTGCTTGTAAAGTACCCTTTTTCTTTAGTTTTCAGGGTGATAGAATATTACAAATAAAGAATGAACTATTCAGAAGTATCATTTCTTTGACTGACTAGTGTTCTGAAGCTAAAAATATGTTGTCAGTTGCTTTGCACAGATTTTATTTTTCAATTTATAACTAAAAATGACATCATTCTTACGCACTTATCACAAAAACTGTTACAAATCATACAACTTTAGGAACTTGATTCTTTACAGTTTAATTATGCATCGTAATGTACAGTCTTGAAGAATTACAAGAGTGGCGTGATTTGTAACAATTGTTGTGATTAATGCGTAAGAAAGTGTAATTTTGTAGTTAAAAATCGAAAAGAAATTCTGTACGAAGCAACTATGGAATTCACAACACATTTTTAGCTTCAAAATATTATATATATATATATATATATATATATATATATATATATATATATATATATATTATTATAATGTACCGAAGTACATATGATATTTCCATGCAGATATTCTGCGTCATCATACGATGAAAGAGTAATGGAACGGAGAAAAATTCTCTCCGGCGCCGGGATTTGAACCCGGGTTTTCACCTCTACGTGCTGACTCTTTCCACTAAGCCACACCGGATTCCACCAAGGCGTCGGAAGAATCGTCTCAGTTTTAAGTTCCAACTCTTGGGTTCCCTCTAGTGGCCGCCCTCTGCACTACGTCATAGATATCTATGAACCTAGGACCGAAGTCCACACATGTGTGCTGAGGCGCACTCGTAATGAGTGACTAGTTGGTCGGGATCCGACGGAATAAGCGCCGTCTTAAATCACGAAGTGATTTACGCATATCATATATATTATTATAATGTACCGAAGTACATATGATATTTCCATGCAGATATTCTGCGTCATCATACGATGAAAGAGTAATGGAACGGAATGGAACCCAAGAGTTGGAACTTAAAACTGAGACGATTCTTCCGATGCCGGGGTGGAATCCGGTGTGGCTTAGTGGATAAAGCGTCAGCACGTAGAGCTGAAAACCGGGTTCAAATCCCGGCGCCGGAGACAATTTTTCTCCGTTCCATTACTCTTTCATCGTATTCAAAATATTAGCTAATTAAATAAATGATACTCCTGAATAGTCCATTATTTATCTGTAATATTCTTTTACCCGTAAAACTCAAATATAATGATATTTTACAAAAAATTTCAAATTAATGTAACTCTGAAAATTTGAGATTGGGACAAATGTTTATATGAAATTTTTTTGCTCAGAATTTCTTCGGAAATAAGCTCCTTAAGGGACGGAAAATCCTCGTGAATCATCTGTATAATAGCGGCGACATGACTGCAGCCAATGTCGAATTCCTAAGTCAGTTTTTTTACTGCTTTATCTAAATTTTTCACATGTACAATTTTAAACAAACAATAAAGAAAGAAATGACAGGCTGCCGTACGCTAAATCCATTTCGGAAAACTTCGCTTGATTCCGTGAGAGCTTAGGTTTACATGTGAACGAATTTCTTACGCACGACTTCGCTCAGATTTTTCTTTGTTTTGTTTGTTGTTGCTTTTTCTATCTGTTTATAGATCAAATGTTAGGCCTACAAATAAGCCATAAGATAGTTATATTTAATGGTTAAATTAAGTTTAAATTGAACATCCTTCTCTTAGTCGAGTGAACCAGCCGCTGCCCTAAATGGATTTAGACAAATTCACGTCGCAGGAAATGATCATTTTGTATGTCTTAAGTATATCCAAAATAAAGATACAGTCTAATTCATTTTTAAAGTGACATTGTATTGCAGTGAGTATAAGCACAAGGCGGATTTGCTGGACCACGAGGAGGACGACAGTATATCTTTCAGCAACCGTGACACGTGGTACTTCAACAAGGCCAAGTCAGGAGCGTTGACGGGGGACGAAATGATCACCATCCCGCATATGCTCGTCTTGGTGAGTGATCTCATTTCTCTTTCTTCAGTTGTTGCTCCTGTTCCTTTAACTACATCTCATCCCCATGCTGCAGGGCATGGTGCTCACCACAGAGAAGGACATGAAGGCCATGTTACCACTCATCACGCGTTCTATCCCTCGCATCTTCGGAAACCTCGACTCAGTCTTCCTCACCGCCCGTGCGAAGGACCTCATGTTCGAAGGTGTGCTCATCAACTGCACAATTAAGGACTTCACTGCCCGCATGCTGTGCACCTTGATGCGCGTGAAAGGCAAGGACCTTGTCAAAGTTGGCAAGCATGCCTTCAAGTTTTCTTTCTTTGGTGGGGTAAGTGATCAAATTTTTTGCATGGTTCATATGATGCTATTTATTTATTTATTTATTTATTTATTTATTTATTTGTTTATTCGTTTGTTCGTTCATTCACTTATTTATTTACTTATTTATTTATTTTTTTATTTATTTATTTATTTATTTATTTATTTATTTATTTATTTATTTATTTATTTATTTATTTATTTATTTATTTATTTATTTATTTATTTATTTTGCTAATAATTGTAACATAAAATATAATATATGCAGAAAAACTTTAGCTCGCCCCTGAAATAGTAGAACTCGTGCTCAGGGGTGGATTCCTGAATTGAAATTAATAATTATACAATACAATTCGTCTTATGTCTACTATGCAATTATAGTATATAAATTTAAATTTACAATTTTTCAATTTTTATAAAATCCATACATCACTTTTTAAATTTAATACTAGAACTATTAGAATTGACAAGATTAGGATATTTAAATATAAATTTTTTATATCTTGGGCCTAAATTACTACTATGATTAAATACTGTAACAGTGTTGCATTTTGGTTCAAACAATCTTAAAGAATTCATACCTTTTGTTTCATGAGAATACAATTCAAAATTATTTCGATTTTTATATATGAATTTTATTAATACAATATAATAAATGTGTCTTACGTTACAGTACATTATGCAACGAGCCTATAATGAAGGTAATTAAGAAGTGAGTATGGATATTTATGAAACGAGCGCAAGCGAGTTTCATAATTTTCATACGAGCTTCTTAATTACCATTATAGGCGAGTTTCATGCGACTTTTTATGCTCGACCATATTTCTAACTTGATATTATTAATTTTCCTTGTATCTGACCTTGGCCAATGTCCCGTATGTTGTGAGATGTGCGCAGACGCGAAAGTATTGATTTTTTTCGAGGAACAGATGCGCACATTGACCTTGCTAGGCCATAAGAACCTACAGAGATAACATTGAAATTAAATTAGACATTGAAAAACGAGATGACAAATTGAATTTATTTGAATATTATTTACAATTAACGCTAATTATTATAGTAACAGAACATAACCTTCTGCGACAGTATTGGATTTCCAGCCTCCGTGACTTTTCGCTAATTCTCTTTCGATTGCATATCCGAGAATAATCGATACTTGCGGTTTTATAACGGTAGAAAGCTGACCTGTCATTGGCTGAACAGTTGTAACCTGAGTCGTCATTGGCTGAAAGACCTGACCTTTAATGAGTAGTTGTACTTTAATGACATGTATTAAAGGTCTGCTGCCAGGTGTATAATTACTACATTTCGGCATGGTCGAGCATAACATATAATATATACAGAAAAACTTTAGCTCGCCCCTGAAAGAGTAGAACTCGTGCTCAGGGGTGGATTCCTGAATTGAAATTAATAATTATACAATACAATTTGTCTTATGTCTACTATGCAATTATAGTATATAAATTTTAATTTACAATTTTTCAATTTTCATAAAATCCATACATAACTTTTTAAATTTAATACTAGAACTATTAGAATTGACAAGATTAGGACATTTAAATATAAATTTGTTATAAATTCTTGGGCCTAAATTACTACTATGATTAAATACTGTAACAGTATTGCATTTTGGTTCAAACAATCTTAAAGAATTCATACCTTTTGTTTCATAACTATGAGAATACAATTCAAAATTATGTCCATTTTTATGTATGAATTTTATTAATACAATATAATAAATTTCTCACGTTAAGTACATTAAAGTCTAAAAACAAATTTTGAGATTGAAAATCAATAGGTTTATGAAGACATATTTTAATTATTTTCTTCTGTAATAAATAAAGTGGATTAAAATTGGATTTAAATGAGCTACCCCATCCTATAATTCCATACATAATTACCGATTGAAATAAAGTTAAATATATTGTGCTTAATAAACTTATTGACAAGTAATTCCTCAATAAAACAATAGTAATATACGTTACAAGAGCGGTAAGTTGACGTTTTCATGTTCGAGGAAAAGATTGAAAAAGCGAAACGTAGTTGAAAGACGAATTTCTAATTAGTTGCAATGAAATCTCCATGTCGGTTTCTGTTTAATGACGGCAACTTCGGAAAACCAAAATATCTTTCTTCAACATTGTTGCTATAAAATGTTTTCTGTGTTTACTATACTCCAGCAGGCCGTGATATACGTCTGTCTTTTTTTCCCCCAGTCTATAAATGCGAACTTGAAACAAACGGTAAGGTTATGTAATGATTTATTTTTCATTTTAATTTTTTTTTAACAATATTATTTATATAACATATTGCAGTAATAACATCGGCATCTGGAATCTTGTTGATTTTTTCACGGCTTCCTTAATGTTACTTGTATCAGGAATGCAATAATTTCGTGGAGTAGTAGACTTTACTTATTTTTTGTAAATATTTAAAAACAATAATTAACATTGCAATTTAGGTGAAATTGCAGTGGTAAGTTTCCAATTTATAATTATTACTATGTTAAACGTCTCTAAAAATAATATGTTAAAAGCCTAAAGCAGTAAAATGAATGTCGCGCTTAAGCGGTAAGAAGAGGGAAATTGTTATGTGTGTTACGTTGGGAATAGTGAATGTGGTATTTCACACTTACCGCGTATTGGTTCTGTGCGGAAAACAAGCAAATACGCACGATCTCGCACAAAATAATATACTATTTTACGTAATTTATTATAAAGGTAATTAATGTATGGAGGAATGTAGACCTCTCAAGAACAACAACCGTTTTTAAATAGATCGTATGTCAGAAGAAAACATTTCCTGACAGGATTCCTATTTCAAATCCTCCTCAAAGTTTTCAAAGGCATCTGTATCAATTTGTGAAAAGTAATTCTAAATAGTTCGAATTGTTACACATTATCCTTTGTGACTAATTTTTATCACAGACATCTGTGCATTCCAGAGAAATGGGACCTTACAGGAACGTCTTCGCTTAAAGCGTGGTATACAGAATGTCATGGATTTGGGGCGGGTGGTGTCGTACAAGAATGAGCCTCAGATGTCTGCGTGGACCAACCCCAAGTGCAACCAATACAAGGGCACGGACGGTAGCATCTTCCCACCATTCCTCAAAGAGGGACAAACCATACAGGGCTACGCACCCGAACTGTGCAGGTAATCCTACAGTGGAAGTTGCCCCCAATAACTGAATGGTGAATTTGCGAAACGACTTAAATCCACATTTGGGGGGTTTTGAGTTGAGAACATAGTTATGTTACTGTGTGCAAGGGGCATCGTTTAGTAGCAGAATTACTTTAGTCCACGACTTTTGTATACCGTAAAGTGGGGCGAATCCGATCAAAATTTTCAGTTTTTTGTAGATATTAACAATATAGATTTGTTACAACATAATGCAAATTTAAATTTAATTTCATTGAACCTTGAGGGTGATATGTCCATGATTTAATTTTGTTAATAATTATTATTTATTTTATTTTTAAACATTTAATTGTTGATCGTTTTCACCTCTCATGTTGGGGTGAATCCGATCACATATTTATTTCCTTTATTCTATCGGATTCAGACTGTCAATGGGTGAAACCAACCACTGTTTTGAGTTTTAAAAAAACTGTCCATAAAATAAATCAAATTTTATTACAGTTTCTGTTTTAACAAACGTATTATAAGATGTGTACAGTGTCCTACAAATTACACAATGTAATTTTATGTCGGGTTTTAGATGAGTTTCACTAATACATGCGAGGCAATTACATTTAGTGATAGATGGCTAGACAGATTGTCGCCTATTAACACTTTTGGTCCCTCCAATTTTTTTATGTAAGGTAACAAGATTTGGTTAAACCATGCTTCAAACAGTGCAAGGTCAAACCAACCACTTTGGTTTCTGTTATAGCCCGCACCATTTGTACCTCCTTCCGTCCAAGTGTCGTAGAGATGTTTTGCTTTGTAAACAGTGTAGGGTGGAAGCACTGTGCCATCTGCCGCAGCAGCTATCATCACACTTATGCTGGTTTTTTAATAATCTACTATCCTCTCCGGATGTCGAGTGCCTCGCTTCACTATCACTTTTTCTTGACCAGGATCATCACAAAAATTCGTCTCGTCATAGTTTATAATGTTGGTGTGAGGAACACCATTCAATGACAATTCAAGGTTATTAAACTAATCAGTCACTGTTGATCGAGAAAATGCTGCCCTCGCCCTCTTTACATTTTCTCCCATTCTGACAGTGAGTTCTTTATTTCTATTAAGAAAACTTCTTACCCATTCAAGACCAGGTCAGTTGTCTTGAAATCTTTTCTCTACCCTCCCCTTTCTATTTAGGTATGTCTGTACAATATTTCTAACATCTTTGTTCCTCAAAGGGAATCCCCACTTTACACAACACAATACACCTTCTACAAGTTGTTTCTCCTCATTACTGCTAAGTGCTGTCTGACCACCAATTTTGTTTTTGTACTTATTTTTAAGTTTGTCGTTTAACGTGGTGTAAGGTACGCCATATTGTTCAGATGCTTTTCGCATATTTAGTTTGCCTGACAGTACAGCTCTTCCAGCATTGAGGAGAAATTCTGGTTTATAGTTGGGTTTTCTTGTCGGCCCAACAACTTTTCGTACACCCGCATGATCGGATTCACCCTACAAAATTGTAATATTGTGATTATTAATATGTAGCATCAAAATGACATTAGCTATGCTCATGCAAATTAATACTAGTACTAAAGAACCTTGTTAGAAAGTAAAAATATTGTAAATTTTATTAGTAACAACAATGTAATTTATTCGTCACAACAATAATTCCTTTCTACAATTCACCTTAAACGCTCTCGTCAACAATTGGATCTTCACTCAACACAGTATTCGTTATAGCACTCCACCGATGACAATGAAAATTTTCTTGGACTATTACGCACAACAATGAACTGTTAATCTTAACTAATATTTACGAAGCACTATTTACAAATCAGAACTACCAGTTCTCAGTTCACAGTTCTTCTATCTCAGTCACTCGAGTTCACAGTATCTCGAACCACACACCTTCAGAGACAGTTCACTGTACTCGAACTCGGGTCCCTCCAACTGCGGTCCACTGCACTCGAACTCAGGTCCCTTCAACTGCGGTCCACTGCACTCGAACTCAGGCCTGCAGTTGCGGACGCACACTCGAGTCGAACTCCGGTGCACAAGACTGGCTAGCTTGCTCTGGCTTTCTCACTGACTGAATAACTGAAAAACTGCTGTCGTTCCTTCGCGTCCTTAATTTATAACCACAGCTACGTAGCCTCGAAAGTTCCACGCGTCTCTGGAGATGGCACTCCAGAAAAATACAGAGCCCTCTCCTCTCTACCAGCACCAGATGCGCGCGCACTCTCTCTCCACTCTCTCGCCGCGTTGGCCCTTTCCCCTCTCCGCCGCGCGCCATCCCAAAGTGCTCCGCGCGATCTTCTCTCTTGCGGGACGCTGGTCGTGAGTTCGAATCTCACGTCGCTGTCACAATATCATGACTTACCAATATAACAACAGTGGTAAATTACAACAGGAGAAGTTATATTAAACACCACCTTCTTCTACGAACGCCACAAATATTATAAACGTCTGTTGAGAATAAAATCTGTTGACATCGCGCGCTATAACTGGCCATTGTTGTAGCTCAATTACACAAGAACAAGAAACATGAGTCGGCCTGGTGATTATTGTTATAGTGAAACGCGCACACTCCCCATTGTTGAAACACGTGCATATGATCGGTTTCAAACCATATGGTCGGAATCACTCCATTTTACGGTAGTTATTATTAGCAGCAGAATATTTGATTAAGGGGTAAAACGACTTTAGTCCTGGACTTAAGTTGTTTTTCCTGTCAAGTACTGAAGAAACTTACATAATATGTAATTTTAATCATACACTCAGCTGACAAATTGTTTTTTGTCTGTTGTCATTGGTAATCCTTTCCGAACTTATCTCACGTTTACCATTCCTTCCAGTACATCCTTCAGTAGGCAGTTCTATTCAGCCAGTGACACAACCAATTCTTTTTCTACTTCTTGATCATTTTCAGCATCATTCTTTCTCCACACTTTCCAGCACAATGGTTTACCCCGATCAATGAAATCAAAATTCAAGATATTCGTAAAATGCTTAAGAACATTCGTGATGAAGAAGACATTTTACTAAAACATTATAGCATGGGAGACAACAAAAAATTGAAAGATGAAATTAATCTATGCTCTTGTGATTAACACATTGTTCAAAATAATGTTGTTCAACAGTTGCAATAAGGTTATTTTATGGTTTTGATATAAATACATTTAGTTAAACATGTTTATGTGTCAGTGACCTAATAGTTATGATGCAGGATTGAAGTTAATTTGCAGAACAACTTAAGTCCTGAAGATAATTAAATTTTTCACGGCCTGAAGAAGAATACAAAAGTATGAATTTTTATAGTAAAATTATTTCTCTTACATATAAAAAATTATATTATAACAATATATGGTTCAGCGAGGCTAAAAAGTTTTCTTTAATTTTCTCAAAACTACTTCTAGGGACTTAAGTCGTTTTGCAAATTCACCATTCAATTATAACAATACTCTTGCTTGCTTGCTTGCTTGCTTGCTTGCTTGCTTGCTTGCTTGCTTGCTTGCTTGCTTGCTTGTAGCATGTCATAATTCGAAATAAACTCTATAGTCTAGATTTTCATGATTATTGCTTATTTAAACTTTCGTCACAGGAATTCCACAGAAATCATCTTCTTCAGAAGATAATACATATAACATTGAGCAGCAGTTTTCTTTTGTACCGCGTTATCTATAATTGCAAATAATGAGAAATTTTGAAATCATGTCAGAGAAATGAGGTCAGGCCTGGATAAGTCCGGATTTGATTTCCACGTGGAATTCGTTGTGTGCAATTGCATATTGTATATTCTTCCGAAGTACTCTCATTTCCTTGTTTATTTTGGAATTTCTCCATAATTTATAATGCGTTATTAACCTCAATACTGACGCAGAAAACAAAAGAAGATTATTGTTTTTCTTTTGTATTGTCTAACTTTTTACCGGATAAACTCCCTGAAATTACTAGAAACACAAAGCAAATAACAGCAGCAATCAGTACAGTTTTAGCCAAGCCCTGAGTCTTTAGACATGACAACATGACAATTACGACGATGACGATGACGAACGACAGATTGTACTGAGAGAGGTTTTTTATTGGAGTGCTCCCGATTTCTATGCCAAAACTTACACCGTAAATCTGTTCATATTCAGAGCATTAAACTGAGAAAACTGAGTACCTAACTTACTAATATACTCTGTCGGCTGAGGCCCTTGCCTACCGATCCAGAGTTGCGCTCGGGCATGGCTTCAATTCTCATTTGGGCTGATTACCTGGCTGGGTTTTTTCCTAGGTTTTTCCCAACCGTAAGGCAAATGCCAGGTAATCTACGGCGAATCCTCGACCTCATCTCGCCAAATACCATCTCGATATCACTAATTCCATCGACGCTAAATAACCGACCAGTTGATACAGTGGCGTTAAATAACAATCTAAATAAACAATAAGAATGGCTGAATGATCAAATACGGCTTCAATATTGGGAATGCTTCTAACTGTTGAAGTATTGAATTCTACGCATTAAATCCTTACTCACATAATCGTTATTTCTTTAGAAGGCTTAATGTAAGGTAAGTCATGAAGAGTAGCAAAAGCTCGTGTTGAAATTTGCAAATATAAATGTTTCGTTTTATACTGAGTGTAATAAAAGTCAATTTATAAAACATTAATATCGGTAGATAGGATTTTTTTTTAATTAATAATAATTTTCGAATCAAGTTATACAGTCGATGTATACGAGTACATTTAAATTTTTAATATTCTAATTTGGGAAATAAGAGTATATTATTTTTTTTAAGTTCTTGTTAAAATTTACTTCACACTCCAAATGAAATCCTAAAATTAGTCTTCTAACTTAATATAAAATCTCAACAAACTTTCAAAATTATTTATAAAGTTGTTTCCTATAAATTAAAATATTGAAGAGAATTATTTGTTATGGAGTTCACACTATATCATGATACATCCTTTCAAAGCCGGAGACTATTAATGTTTCATGTAGTTATAAAATAATTATGAACTTTCTGCATAAGTTAGTTTGTAAAAGTAGCATTACTGATTACAAATTTAATGAAACCGGGATCGATTCCCTGCAGAGAAGTTGAAGTTTATCTTCTATACGAAGTGGGTGTAGGTCCCTTGACTTCTGCTTAATAATTGATGATTTTACGTCATTCGTACCACATGTCCAAGGAGTATCGCTATTTGTAGATGTCTGATCTTCAGAAAGACCCGCGTCCTACCGTCGTGGTCTAAGACATCATTCCTGGAATGAGCGCTGGTTCGAGTCCTCGTGGGAAGGAATTTTCTCATGAAATTTCGGCCAGTGTATGGGACCTGTGTCACCCAGTATCATGATGAAATTTTGAAGCTACGTTACGTAGCGAAATTCGATTTTAAATACCAGCTATAACGGCTGAGGGAACCATCTTACTGACTACACGATATCTCCGTATTGGTTGAATAGCCGACTGGTCGGCTTTGACTATTCAAGGGCTATCATGCCATGGATTATTAATGTTCACAAACCTCATTGAGGTTATGTTATAGCTTCTGCTGTATGAGATTATGGATCGTCACTTACCAGAGATTGTTTAATATAGCCTATATTTAAGTCACGTATCAGAGATTTTTTAATATATATTTATAATTGAAGTGGAATACAACTGTTTTAATAAAAATGAAAGTGAATCAATAAAACATTCTTGACTAGTAATCGTCCACAGAGTTCAATGGAGATTGTATAGTTGGCACAACTGGTAACAAGAGAACATCTGATCATAACACATTATTGCCATCTAGCGGAATATTTGTAATGATGAGATGATACATTAACACATTTTCAAGACAGTTTAGTATTTTAATAAGTCAATTAATATTTTATTGTATTAGGGTAGAACTTTATTTCTTCTAATCTTTATATTTTATTTTAGTAGGTTATTTTACGACGCTTTATCAACAGCTTAGGTTATTTAGCGTCTGAATGAGATTAAGGTGATAATGCCGGTGAAATGAGTCCGGGGTCCAACACCGAAAGTTACCCAGCATTTGCTCATATTGGGTTGAGGGAAAACCCCGGAAAAAACCTCAACCAGATAACTTGCCCCGACCGGGAATCGAACCCTGGCCACCTGGTTTCGCGGCTAGACGCGCTAATCGTTACTCCACAGGTGTGGACCTAATCTTTATATACTTTTTTCTAATCATGTAATAGTGAATTAAATCCCACTCGAGTTTTGATTTTCTCTAGATACATAAAAACATCTAGTGAGATTACCGTAGATAAATTTGTACAGTTCACTTGTGATTAAGTGTCCCTTTTTAGACTTTTTAAACTACCGTAAGAAACTATAACTGACCACTCTTATTTTACAAAATTAAGCAGAATAATTTTTATACTCTCATCAATGACCGAAAAATGCACTTTGGATAGTGAATGAGGCATCATGGCCCGGAGATAAGTTTTATGGTTTGAGCTGGACAGTATCTTCTAGTGATAGAGAATTTTAATTCTGCAGCCTATAATAATGCTTTAGACAATTCTGTGCTTCCATTTTCACAAACGTTTAGTGAGGACCTTTTCCTTTATTAACAAGGCAATTCATGTCTCCATAAAGCAGATCCGTGCAGGAAAGAATATGTAAGACAGATGGTGAACTGCATTAGTCTGCACAGAGTTATGATTTCAGACGTTAACTGTAGAACATATTTGAGGAACGCTGATTCAAAAGGCATTTTCTCCACCCTCGGAGAAATTTCTGTTTGAAGCAGCTCATTTATACTTTATAATCCGGGATATCGAATACATAAACAGATTGTTTTCAAATCGTAATTTCTCCCAGCGTAATATGATATGGAAAACAGTAGACTGGTTCAGCAAGAGTTTTCTCCACCAATATGTTCGGATCAAGGCGCAAATTCTTTATTGGAAGCAGCCCAGAGAGCGTGTTTCCTGCTTGCGCATGCGTGATAGAAGTCCGCCGTTGCATATTACTGCTGACAATGAGTCATTCACTCTGCACGTGTTAAATACTATTTAGTACTTATTTAGTATGCTACAAACAATACAAAATAAATACATAATAATATACACCCGTTTGTTCGGGGGCGGTTCCTATAAACAACTATTTTATATGCAAATCTAATCTTTCAGGTAAAGCTTCCTGTAAAGCAGATTTGAATAATTTCAAGGGAAAAATTGTTCCGGGGCCGAGTAGGAAGCTTTACCTGAAAGATTAGATTTGCATAGCATATACGTCACTGTGTACGTTAACAGAAAACCACAATTTCAAGTCACACAGAGTTTGTGTGCACTCGATGTGGGTCTCTGGCGTTTCGTCAGCCCACGCGAGTTGTGTGGATATAAAGGGAAAAGTTGAGACGGTGTCGGGTAGAGTTCCCGGGTAGCTTAGTTTGCAGAGAGCTGGTACGTTCAACCAGAGGTCCCGGGATTGATACCCGGCCCCGGAACAATTTTTCCCTTGAAATTATTCAACTATTTTATACTTAAGAACATAACAAAGATTCAATAAGATTACAAAACCAAAACAATTATTACAAAACAGGAATAATTAGGAAGATAAAATTAGAGAATCAGTCAAGAACAGAATATAAGTTGGAATAAATTAATAGTACATAGAAATTAATAAAAAGAAAAAAGAAAAAGGGGATATGAATACTGAATAAGGTTACTAAGCCTATATCAAATAAAACTGTTAATTTTCCTTTAACTAATGTTGTGTTATTTGTTCATTTGAATCAAAATGAAAATTATGCAGTAGATTTTGTTTCAGAAAGCAGTTTCTCCATCTAGTTGGATCAAGCTGTAATTTCTCCAACATATTTTTCAAATTTCTACAGAAACTGGTAAACTTTTGATGTCACTAGTTTGCTATATAAATTACAGATTAGTTTCTTTCCATGATCCGTAATTTGTTTTATATTTTTTCTGTTGCAGCTTCAAGTTACTTAAAAATACCGTTCATTGAAAAAAGTGTTTCAGTGGAGGAAATGCGTTTTGAATCAATGCTCCTCATTTGGGGTAAAGTATAACGCCGATTACTAGGAAGTACGAATAATTCAGTATCATTGTGCATTTATAAAATATGTAAATTGTACTTTTCCAGCTATAGTAATCACAATTTTTAGAAGACTGGTTCTAGCTTCGGCTTCAGACGATGAAATAAATTTTTGTGAGAATGGTCTCCTACTCGTTGAAATCGTTATAAACAGCTAAATCTGCTTAAATATCTGAATGACTAGAATAAATCACTCTACACCTAGAATTAACACTATTGCTTTGTCCCTCAATTAGATCAATCAATGTGCATCTCTACTTGAGTTCTTAGGGAAGAATGGAGCACAATTCCCACAGAAACGCAACGAAACTGTAGTATAAGGTCTCTCAGTAAGAGTGGTGACTTTTGTAACAAAAGAGTGATTAAACTCGATATTGATAATTTTCGTATTATACGATGGAAGTGAGTAGGTATCCCGATACTTATTATCAGATAGTACATCTTCATGTCACCTGACATAATTAGGAACATTATATCCAGACGTTTGAGATGGGCAGGGCATGTAGCACGTATGCGCGAATCCAGAAATGCATATAGAGTGTTAGTTGGGAGACCGGAGGGAAAAAGACCTTAAGGGAGGCCGAGACGTAGATGGGAAGATAATATTAAAATGGATTTGAGGGAGGTGAGATATGATGATAGAGAATGGATCAACCTTGCTCAGGATAGGGACCAATGTCGGGCTTATGTGAGGGCGGCAATGAACCTCCGGGTTTCTTAAAAGCCAGTAAGTAAGTACATCTTTATGTAATAATCATTTTATTATCGATTTCAAAATTTAAATTTATTTGTGAAAGTAATATTTGATTTCAGAGCGATGGATGCAATTTACGTGGGTCCCACCGTCTTCAAGGGAATTAGAGCACGCATTTTTTCCGTGGATTTTGGTGACATGTCCTCTGACCCCGAGCTCAAGTGCTACTGCGCTACCCCAAAAACCTGTGTGAAGAAGGGCGTGCACGACTTGACTCGCTGTGTGGGAGCCCCCCTGACGGTGTCCCTGCCTCACTTCTACTTGTCACACGAAGACTACGTCACAGGAGTGACAGGGCTGAACCCTCAACAGGCTCTGCATGAGACCACGCTCCACTTCGAACCGGTACGCGGTATACTCAATGAATAAAGTAAAATCTGAAATTGCAGACAATGTCGATGATTATATACGTTTTCAGGCTTTCGCGGTGAATGTTACCAAAAATAAATTTTAGAATATTTCATAGTATCCTGGAACTTAGCACTTACAATGCTTCAGAACTATACAGAGTGTAACAAAAAGGTATGTCAAAACTTAAGGAAATATTTCTCATATGTAAAGGATGAAAAACATGGGTCCGGAAATGCATTATTTTCATGTTAGAATTCATATCATGGGAAACACACACGAACATACCACAGTCTAGTATATACATTCACGAAGCTTAATACTTACTAAATATGCAAACATAAACTGTTGAAATATGCATCCATAGATAGTTGCTCACCACCAGGATCGCTACTATCGCCTCATCACAGACTCTTTCCCTAGCAGACCATAAAATGTATTGTACTATCGAAAAAATTAACACCTTCCTTCCACTATTGAAATATGAAATAACTTACATAAGGTTTATATATTATTTTCATAAAATATATATTACATTCTATAAACTCACCTTCCTAGATCTTTCGGAAGGATAACTCTAACCTATTTTTCTTACAATTTATAGTACTACAAACGTCTCCTTGTCCCATATTATTATTCAAATTATTGTATTTTAGCCATTTACAGTTATTGCAACCGATAACGAAGTTTTCACAAAAATGCGAAATACGACACAGTCAATGAATGTCTTTTCGATCTAGATCAGGCAGTAATGTTTGTTCGGGTTTTCTATTTCAGTGTATGGAGCTCAGTGAAATATTATAACTTTATTACTTATCGTTGCTAAGCTTTATTTAGTGTAATGTGTTGTAAGTTCCATTTACTTCTTGTTGCAGAAATAATTAAAAAACTGTGTTATTTTAATGTGAAGAGAATTTTACAGGTTAACATAATCTTTTCGCATAGACATTTTAAGTTTAGAATGGAAGCTATTTTGAGGTTTAAAAAAAAAGATTTTATATTGTGATTTAATATAGCACATCTACCTTCCTTAATAAAGACAGAAAATTTATCATACCACTCCTATGAAATTAGTGTACGTACGATTGTTACTTCGTCTCTTAGGAAGTAGATAAATACAATAATTCAATACTCAATTGTAGTATTAAAATACAGACAAATTGAATGTGCGGAGTATCATACATGACATTATGCTTAATTATAATGTATAATTGCGAATTTAGGAATATAAGATATATTAAACATAACCTATAATATTTCCATGTGAATGGCAGGGCATTGGAGACTACTAAAATTAGACAGAAAGGGGCAACTGGGACAGTAAACATAACCTATAATTTCAACATATCTAAATATCCGTGCAGTGCAACTGAAAATTATTGACTCGTGCATAAATGAATGTACAAGAATTTCGCAATATTTAATCGAAATAAAGGCAGGTATTACACATACGAACAACGTAATTTTCACACCAAAAATAATATTTCATCTTAACTCGCAAGTGATTTATGTCTGAAGTGTCTCATAATCATTGTTTTAAATTTTATTAATGCAATTATACTACATTTTAGAGAAATGTGTGTTACTGTTTATGCATTCCAACTAATTTATATGGTTGAAACGCCGCCCTTCGTGATCAGGTTAAGCGAGTTACATGGTTTGCATTACTGCCTGTATTAGATCACGATGGCAGTGACACAGTCTATTGTTCCTAGTACTCACAGCGCTCCAAGCGGCTAGCAACTATTGCGAGAAATGCAAAAAATCATCCCAAGCTTCGCAACTGTATATACTAAACTGTGAACATACCACATGAAACTCTGCGTAGTGTTCAAAATGTTCTTCATTAGCACGGATACTTGCATTAACCCGCCGTCGTATTGCATCCCGGAGATGCTGATATATTCCTACAGAATGTCGTATCGTTTCGCAGCCTTCCACAATATGGGCGCGAAGGCTCTCTACATCTTACCCCGAGGTTTCATAAACAAGAGTTTTCAAATGCCCTCATAAGTAAAAGTCTAGTGGGTTTAGGTCCGGAGAGCGTTGAGGCCAAGGAATTAGTCTACATCTCCCTATCCATCTGTCATGGAACCTTTCATTTAGCAGCTGACGTAGTCAAGCAATAAAGTGAGTCGCACGACTTTTGTACGTAGTTGCTAATCAAGACTATTGGTGAACCTAAGAATTACGTCACGACCCTACTACCACTAGTATTCGATTCCTAAAAGTGAGTTTCCTTTTCAGAACCAAAAAATACATTTCTTCGGATATATTTCTGCACATTTAAAGGACAAAAATAAAATTATTTCAATACTTTATTATCACAACACACGGTTCTCTTAAATTTACTGAGCATATTGGGAATTAAATCTATTACTTTCCCAAAACACGGTACGAAATGTTTCATGTAAAACAATTTTTATCTGGAAAAGGAAACAAAAAAGAGTAAAACTATATTAGTTTTGTTTGAAATATCTCAATGAATAACCCTCTGAAATTATACATGCATATAGACATACGTACATACATAAACGCGTGCGTAACAAAATGCACGCATACAGAGTGTTCCTATGAGGACACGTCCCAGGTAGTAATATTCCGGCTAAATGATAGTAATGCGGAGCGCCCATCCTGAGAAAGCTAAGCGGTAAAGGGTGGAGTGGGACTGGTCTACGTAGGGAAGCGTGCATGGACTTCTCCGTACGGCGGCGTACACTACTCGCCGCCTGCCAACAGAAATTTTGTTAGGTAGAGGTTTGAGTGGAACTACATAGGAACTCTCTGTATTTAACATAAATATTGCATAGACCCTACATACATAAAAAAATTGAATACCGGTACAACATACCATAAACATAACATTCATAGTCTACATGCATTATATGTGTACATAATATACTGTATGCTTATGATGACACACAAAACCCTTTTTCCGTATCCAAATATTTCAGATCGTCAAGAATAACGAACGCAAAACAGCAGACGAATCTTTAAGAAGAAAATGGAGTGAAGATAAAAAGTTGGAGAGATTATCATCATCATCATCGTCCTTGCAGGTATTAGGCCTAGTGGCCTGTTACGGTCTCCGTCCATCTTTTCAGGGGGCGTCCCAAAGATCGTCTTCCATGTGGTATATAGCGGAGAATTTGTCTTGGGAGTCTGGAACGGTCCATTCTATTGACATGGTTAAGCCATTTTTGTCTATAATGGTTGAGATGTTCATAAATAGGTGTAATTTTGAATTCTTTTGTAATTAGTTCATTCCTTTTGTGGTCAAGCAAGCTGTACCCGGCAGTCCTCCTTAGAAATCTCAATTCCGCAGTTGTTAGGCGTTGAACTACCATGCATGAGGACAGGTCTTGCTAGAACTTTATATGCTTTTAACCTGGTATGTTTTTGGGTTTTCGTGGTTGTGAAAACCCGGTTGGTGGTTCTTAACGCTCCATTAAAATGTTGAATATTTTCAGATATATCAGTAACAGGTAAATATGTCAAATTATAACCTAAATATTTAAATGCGTTTACCTGTTCTAACGTATGGGTTCCAATGCAAATTTTACTCCTAACTGGCTGTTTACCTTGGAATGCCATAATTTTTGTTTTGTTTGGGGAAATTTTCATATTGAAATTTTGTGCTATTATATTCAGGTGATGTATTGAGTATTGCAGCTCGTCTTCATTTGTAGCAAAAAGAACCTGATCGTCTGCATATAATAATGCATCTAGAGTACACTTTCGGAAGAGCGGGATGTTTCCATGAATTGTTAGTCGCCAATGTCTGATGATGGAGTTGATATATATATATATATTGAATAAAAGTGGTGAGAGGGGGCATCCTTGACGAACTCCACAGTTTATCGGTCTCCATTCGGTAGTCTTGATCCAATAGTAATTTTGATAATATTGTGGTTATATATATGGAAAGATTATATCTGCATATATTGTGTCCATACGGAAGATTTTCGTTGAGCATTTATATCTTAGTCGCAAATTATGAAAATGCGTAAATTACGACAATACTTTACGTAATCTTTCATTTCCAGCTCACCGGGGCGCCGATGCTGGGTTACAAGAGAGTACAGTTCAACATAAAAATTCACAGTGTGAAGCAGTACTATTTAATGAAAGATCTACGTACAATCATGTTTCCAATCTTGTGGGTCGACGAGGTTAGTACTGCTATAGCACCTACCGCAATTGTTTTATATTTTTTGGAAAGCTCCCAGTCTACAACCGATAAGAAAATGAATAATCGGAAGTCAGCCCCAATTTCCGAGATTCCAACTGTCACTTTCTCTATCGATAGAAAGCTATAGATTTTATATGGAGCTGGATAGAACAGTTGTTCGGCTAGAATAATAGTTCTGAAGTCATAGAACTATCACATGTCAGCTTATCAAAAAGTTTTCCATGTAGTCACAGAACTTCCTGACATAAGGTTATAAAAAAAATATTTTATGTGAAACATTTCATAGCGTGTTTTGGGAAAGGCATTGATTTAATTCCCAATATCCTCGGTCAATTTAAGAGAGCAGTGTATTATTTTTGATAATAAATTATTGAAAGAATTTTAGTTTTGTCCTATGAAATGTCTCATATAAAACAATTATTATCTCGGAAAGAAAGCAAAAACGATCAAAACTGTATTAAACTTTTTTGTTGGAATATATCAAAGAATAACCTCCTGAAATTAATGGCATTACTTACAATGATTCATCCTTTATATATAGGCCTATTTGATATGAAGGACTTAAACGAGTTTTCTGAAAATGTAAGTTTTACATATAAATACATATGTAACACGTCAATTTTCCCTGTAGAAATGGGGTTAAAATTTACCGGAGAGTGACTAAAAGAGACGACCAAAAAATGTATGGTTAATACGCTAAAATATAATTTGGTGCAAGTGTAAGTGGAAATCTAGTAAGTGAAAGTGAAAGCATGAGGGGGGAAATAAAAGAGGAATAGAAGAAGAAATAAATAGAAAGAAAGACAGAGATAGAAATAAGACAGAGACGAACAGTAAAGAAAGGTCAGAATCTGCGACAGCTGAGGATATAGGAGAGGTATTAGATATGATTAAAAAATGTGGGGATGTGATCAAAAAGGGCAAGTAAAGTGAAACTGGAAAAGATCGAGAAGTATAGGGGAGAGAGAAAGTGTATAAGCAGATGTGTAGAATAAAATATAAGTAGGCTATTTATAGGAAGTGAGAATAGTGACACAGGATTAGGTGTAAGCAGAATAGTGAGAAAGTGAAAGTGAGCGCAAATAGGAATGAGTGAAAATAGTGAGAAAGGGTCAAGAGAAGTGAACAAGTGACAGCATAAAATTAGTACTAACATTTGAACGTTGGAACAGTGAATGAATATAAGAGAAAGATAGGAGAAAAGGTCAAAGAACAAATAGGACAAATAATTCAATATTATAATTTATAGAGAAAAATTGATATTGAGAGTTTAGTGAATAGTAATTAGAGGAAAAAGTGGGTTTAAAAGGAGTATATAATATTAGATATATTAGCATTAATGAACAAAAAGAGACTAGCAAATGAAATGTAGGAGAAATACTGAAGGGGAGATTGACCAAGTAACAAAAGAGGTACATAGTGTAATTGGGAGTATTTGTGTAGACGTGTACTGCAAATAATGTGTTATTGTAATAATATGTTAATTGTGGCACCGGATACAGAGGTACACCATTACATGTAAAGAAGTGCTGTGACGAAATATATCGTGGCTACTTCCGTCATTGACTTCTAGCAGAATGTGGTGCCCACAAATGGCGAGATAACACGTTAAAGTACAGAGTGTCCAACATGCCCGACTGTCCAACAGACCCTAGTTTACCCTATATCACGCTAAAATATAATTTCATGATATATTACCGTCTTTTATCTTATCGAAGTAAGCAATATTTTCACAATTCCTTCATAATTTTGTGCTTATGTACACTTTTTCATTTTCTTCCACAGGGTATAGAGTTAGATGATAAGTACATCAATAAACTGAAACTCATCTTTACGATCTTCATGATAATAGACGGCATCAAGTGGATTATGGTCTTGGTGGGGATAGTCCTAACTGGCATTGGCTTCTTCCTTTTGGTTCAGAAGATGACCGGCAAGGCAATAGTTGCATTGGGACGAAACTCGCCAGAAGTTGCACCACTGGAACCTGAGACGCCTACACACCGTCAGAGATATTGAACGAACCGCGAGTACATATCGGACAAACAGCGCTACAACATAGAAGGGTACCGTAATAATAAAGTTTTACATAGTGGTGTATTGATGCGGTCAAATTTAATCCCTTATGCTATATTCACTCAGATGGATTTATCGCTGAGATTCGTACCTGGATATATGTAATCAAAACCTAAAGGTACGGTCACACATCGCTACTTTTGCTGCGTAACTTTTGTACTGCAGCTGCAAAAGTTGCGTGTCGTGTTCACACGTAAGCCAAAAGTAGAGCGCTGCACGCTACTTTTCGTGCTGCGCAACCCGAGTGCTGCAAAAGTTGCAACTGGAGGTTGCGAGTCTGTTCACACACAAGGCGCTACTTTTGCAGCCGCAGTCATGCTGCAGGTTTCCATCTCCGTGTTGACTTCTCAATATACATTTTGTGGTTATGTTCGCATTATTAAGAAACTCGTGCGAAAGCTTCCTTATCTATTATTTGCTTTTCTGTCGTATCTAGTATTCAGAAATTGGTATTATTTTTACTATAAAGCTTTTAAAAACGCCTATATACTTAAATGATAACCAACAGCATATTCACGTAATCAATGTTGGCAACACTCCTGTTTGGAATTACGCTACGGAAATTAAAAATATGAATTATATCGTCAGCAAATATGCTCAGACTGTGTTGTGTATTTAATAACTGTTACAAATAATTTATTTTCATCACATCTAACATTAAAATATATCCAAACAATAAAAGTATCATTGGCACATTTGGGTGGTAACACTGGTTGCAACCGCAGCAAAAGTTTCAACAAAACCGATATCAAAAATGCTGCGGCTGCAACCCTGAGAACCCTGTTCACACGTCTCTACTTCTAAGCTGCGCGCAGTATGAAAAAGTAGTGGGCAGCAGGTTCGGCAGCCGCTACATTTCGACTTGCACCGTTGTTCACACGTCGCAGTACGAGAGTCGCGCAGTTTTTTGTACTGCAGCGCTGCAAAAGTAGCGACGTGTGACCGTGCCTTAAGGACACAAGTCGCAAGTGCTTGGAATTTATCCCTATGGTCCGTCCTATAAATCTGTGGAGTAGAAACACGAAACAAGATCTCTGCGCAAGTAGTATGTGGGAGGGCTAAGGTCAAAGACTGCTCTGGGGGAAGCATTGCTAGAATGAAGAGAGCAATCGCTTGGAGGAGGGGATAATTTCTATCTGAACTCTACTCTACCTTCTACTGTCGGTGACTCAGAAGAAGACGAGCGTGGAGTGAGGAAAAAGGGTAGTTGATAGAGAATGTTACGACAATAGTACAAGTATCGCACGTGTTGTCGTAACGTTATCTATTAACCACCCTTTTTCCTCACTCCGCGCTCGTCTTCTCCTGAGTCACCGATTATATTACGAGCATCTTATCCCTTAGCGGACTCTAGCTAATACTGCCCGCAATACACATCGGCACAGATAGACTCCGCCTCCATATGCGCGAAGTTACTCTACAGAATCCTGGGAAGGACCATAGTAACGGAGGAAAAATATTTTCTTGAATTATAGCGGGACGTTTATCACGTAGGCTATATGCTCGAAAAGTAATATGCACGACACATGCCTCCGAGTTCCGAGAGAATGCTGATGTGCGTTTTCATTGCTTCGCGAAAATGGTGATTATTTTGTTTAATGCCAGTATTTACCGAGTTTCCAACTGCACGGAAAGAGAAGTGAACAAAAGCCAGTGCAGTAAAACTGATTGAAGAATTTCGTGCTAAATCGGACATGGACACTATTGGCGCGAAGCTATTAAAATGACTGCACACGTGTCTTCCGTACGTTCCCTTCCAGGCAGGACTCGGGACAACATCCTCTGTCGGCGATGCCACAGAGAGCCAGAAACACTTGCACATGTCCTGGGCTCTTGTCCGCACGGTGAAGTACTCCGTAACTCACGACACCATAGAATTCGTTCGATGATCGCCGAACAGTTTAGATCAATTAATTTTCAAGTGTTCGAAGAAGTACACGGATTGGCAGACAATGGTAGTACAAGAAGAATAGACATGATTGCCATCCCACCAAATAACAACAATGGCTACATCATCGATCCCACCGTTAGCTTTGAAAAACAAAAGAGCCAACCTGAAGATGTAAATAGGGAAAAAAACGACATCTATGTACGTACCGTTCCATACTTCATGGACAAATACGGTTTACAACAAATTGAAGTATAGTCCTACCATCGGATCTGTGCCCCCGTAAGATATGCGAACTGAACCTTAATTCCTTTTCAGCCTCGGCAATTCATTTCTGTCCCTGTATTCCTATTTCTCTCTTTTCTATCCCTCTCTCTTTCTCTCTCCCACTACTCACAATTTTGAGCCTTCTTGCGGGACAGTTTATTTGCACTTGCAGTCCAGTGTTGTCAACTCAACATGAATACTGTAGCACGGAGTGGTGAAAGAAATATTATTAAGCAAGTAATAGCATTTTGCGATGAAGAGGAACAAACAGGTCAATATTTGTTTCCTATAAATCAGGCAACGAAAAGAGCAGCTGCGATCACAGGTGAGGCTTATTTTATTTCAATTGATTACGTATTAAAATTACTTACTTAACTAATACTAATATAATATAATACTACTTTTTTATGTAATTTATATAGGCAGGTCAGAGCGCCTAATAAAGAAAATCAGGAGAGAGGGAGTCTGTGCAGGAGATGAAAAGCTAAAGTCGCCAGGGAAGAACAGACCAAGGGAACCTTTAATTCTTGTAGATGATATGGACAGATGTATTTTAAGAAGAAAGATATAAGAATTTTATACGATGCAGAAAGAAGTTTCGACATTGGAGAAATTATTGAAGGTTGCGAGAGAAGCAATAAATTTCCAAGGAGGGAGAGAAACGCTACGGAAAGTGATTCGAGACATGGGATTTAGATTTAAAAAATGTAGAAATACAAGATGTATTTTGATTGAAAGAAATGATATTGTAGCATGGAGGGCCAGTTATTTAAGAAAAATTGCGAAATTTCGCAGAGAAGGAAAGTATATTGTGTATTTAGAAGAAACATGGATACATCCACATTATAATGTTAAAAATGATGGCAAAGCGATGATGTTTCTGGCGTTACGTCTTACGACAGTCCTGGCGAACGGCTGATAATCACTCATGCTGGAGGCAGCGAAGGTTTTATTGATGGCGCGCTACTCATTTTCAAGTCAAAAAGGAAAACGGGTGATTATCACGACGAAATGAACAGTACCAGCTTTCAGAAGTGGCTCCTGGAGAAACTGATAAGAAATTTACCTCCCAAATGCATTGTGGTGATGGACAATGCAAAATATCACACAGTTCAAGAAAATAAGCCACTGTGTACTGCAAACAAGAAGGCAGAAATTCAACAATGGCTGCGAATGAATGCTATAACCTTCGAAGAAGATATGAGAAAACCAGAATTGTTGGAAATTGTGAAAAGGAATGAACCTGAGCCGACTTATATAGCTGACCGCCTCCTCCACGAACACGGTCATACAGTGTTGTGATTGCCACCGTATCATTGCGATCTTAGTCCTATTGAGTACGTGTGGGGTGTGGTAAAACAAAAAGTTGCAAGTAAAAACATAAAATCTAGTTTAAGCGAGATAAGAACTATCACAGAAGATGCTATTTCATCAATAACAAGTGATGTATGGAAAAAAGAATGTGAACTTGTACAGAAGCTAGAGGCGGAATATAGAGAGAAGGACGGATTAATAGAAGAGGAAGTGGCTCGATTTGTTATCAATTTGAGTGAAGACAGCAGCAGCAATAGTAGTGAATCAGATTCAGATATGTCCGGGATATGCCCTCTGTAGTTTCATGTATAGGCCTAATTCAAGTCTTGGTCTTTTGTAAATAGGCTATGTAAATTGTCAATTATTTTCATAAGCATAAATCAGAACTCCTGCACATTATCATTATCAGTATGTTATGTTATATAGTATGTAAATATGTAAATAAGGTCTATCATGTAGTAACTTCGCCATGGCCGGTCCCTAGCCCGGATGAGAAAGAAGGAGGGTACATGACTATGTGTTCATTCATTCCCAAAAATTTTACAATTTCATTAGGACTTCAAGATCACGTTCCAAACATAAGAAAATAAGATAATGAGGTGAAGGAGGAATATTTATGACGAAAACACTTCTCTTTAAAAACGAAATAGATTCCCTTCGCGTACTTTCCAGTTAACCAATAAATATCCACTGTAATAATATAATTATCTGCAAAGAATCGTAAGTCAATCAGCGTCATTAGACCTACTTAAATTAAATTATGAATAAGTAATAATTAACATTACATTATTACAAGCAATATTCAAGGGATATGACACTGTTTGACGGAAGTTTGGCAACATCCCTATTCGGCAAGGATCGTGGCCTGCTGTTTGACGTAGTGGAAGAGAAACGGGTGGAATGGGGTGAGTAGAGGCGTTAACTTTTCCAAGAACGACGACAGCGCTGAAGGGGCATAGATCCGTTGGTGCAACTATAATAGGCCTTATGGTTGGAGCGCGTGGAACTATTTCCGGTTTCTTCTTCCAGACCTGGCAACGTTTCGGCCTACGGAGGAAGGCAATTGATGACATCGTTCTTGCAGCTCTGAGAGGATCAATATTTATACTCCGCAACCATCTCCACGGTCAACAGTGATCTTCAAATAATTAAATAGTACCTAATTATTTATTCAGTCATTTCTTGTCATTGTTGTAAGACTCCATTAACCTTAAACATATGTATGTTATTTATACTTTCAACTGTCTATTGCACAATATGCTCTGTCTTTGTGGCAGCCTGTTAATACAGGGAGCTGTTATCGTTTAGATAAATAAATAAAATAAATAAATAAATAAATAAATAAATAATATATTAAGTGCCAATTGCTAGGAGTTTCATACGTATACAATTATTGTAATAACTACTGAATACAAAATTTGATTCACAATTCCTGTTTCGCTTTTTCTGAGAATAAGTTATTTTATTTTGAAGTTGGAGTATAAAGAAAAAGTAGCATACAATAGGCTTAAAAATGTCCTCTCGCTAAAACTCTGATTTATGGTCTATATAATGGTACTTCTATACAATACAGTCTCCAGCTAATAATTTATCTGAATACTGCTTCTCCAAACAAATAGGTTTACGTCACGGAAGACAAATTAGTTGTTCAAACAGATCACTAGACTTGAACCTTCTGGACTTCTATCTGAAGGGTCGCCTGAAATCGTTAGTGAACGTCACGGAATTCCATACGCAGTAGAAGTAACTGCGAGAAACTGAAATGTACTCAACTAAAGCTGAACGGATTCAACAGTTTTAAAAATGACTGAGTTACTATTACATCTCTCTATGTGTTCGAGGAAGTAATTTTAAAGTTCTGTTATGGCTATTGTTTTAAGCTTATTTTAATATGTTAAGAAGAGATTAATTTTTTGTCAGTGACGTAACGGGGAGGATTAATGAAAAAGGAAGAGAAAAGAAAGAAAGAAAACGGAAGAAATAATGATTAAAAACAGTGATTTTCATCACAGGTAAGTGATATTTTAAACTACTACTGTTATTTTAGTCTAGTTTTTGTAGTATTTTATATTTTATATTCAATTATTACTCTATGATTAATGAAAATGTTTTCATATATGGTTTCATATTAATAACATCAACATCCAAACAAGTATAAGGCCCAAGGTCCGCTACGATCTCAGCTAGTCATTTTCGGTCCACTTTTTTTTTGACGATATTAATAATAAAATGCCATTTTAATGCTAAAACTGAGAATATGACTGTTGGAATTATTGCATTGTAAATGGCGGACACTTTTAATTCCTTTTCAAATTAAGTTATTGGTTATTTTTATAAACTTCAAAACGTGCCACTTATGAAACCTCTACGTGCCACTGCGGTTACAAGTACACTAATGTTCAAAGATATCTGACTTACAATTTTATGATCGTGTAAGCGAACTCCCCAACCACAGGATGTCAGAACCAAAGATATAAAAAATTGACAAACTTTGAAAGGCTTCCGCTAGTTTTCAATAGTTTATTTTATTTATTTTTAGCTAGTAGGCAAAGTGAGTACAAATTAAATTATACAACAAAAATATTTCTAGTCACTACCGTAAGAGCCAGGCTGGTGTACAGTGTGGTCTTAGCAAATAATATAACATAACATTTACGAAGACAGTTTACTAAATAGCTACAGTAATTAACTTAATTCAAACCGATAAATAACACACAAGAGCAAAAAAAAAAAAAAAAAAAAGAGAACAAATCGGAAAAGAGAGAAAAAACACATTTAATATAAATTGATAAACAGAAACCAGTGACATTCAATCAAAACATGAATATAACTTATTTACTTACTTACTTACTTATAAATGGCTTTTAAGAAACCCGCAGGTTCATTGCCGCCCTCACATAAGCTCGCTATCGGTCCCTATCCTGTGCAAGATTAATCCAGTCTCTATCATCATATCCTACACCCCTCAAATCCATTTTAATATTATCCTCCCATCTACGTATCGGCCTCCCCAAAGGTCTTTTTCCCTCCGGTCTCCCAACTAACACTCTCTATGCATTCTGGATTCGCCCATACGTGCTACATGCCCTGCCCATCCCAAACGTCTGGATTTAATGTTCCTAATTATGTCAGGTGAAGAATACAATGCGTGCAGTTCTGCATTGTGTAACTTTCTCCATTCTCCTGTAACTTCTTCGCTCAATATAGTCGGCAGAAATAAAAAGGTAAAGAATACACACATCTGTTAATATTAGATATCATGAAAAATGTTATAAATTTATTTTTTAAAAGCTTCAATTTTAAAGTATTTCAAATTTGGAAAATGGTTTGTAATTTTATTATAAAGCCATGGGCCGAAACTAGCACCATGTTTAAGAGCTGCACTTGTATGACATTTAGGCTCAATTGATGGGAAAATAGACTTTTGTCTTCGAGTACGATATTCATGTCATTTAGATTAATGTTTTATTTGATTTCTGTAGTAGTAAGTTAGTAAACTGTATTTATAAACTTCTTCAATAGTTAATACTTTAAAATCTGTACCTATAAATTAAATTTCTTGGGTAATCCATATTTTTGTTACACAAATGTTTATTAATCTTCTGTGTAATAAAATTAATGGATTAAATGCAGATGATGCTACTCCACCCCAATTTATTATACCATATTGTATTAATGTACTGAAGCTAAAAATATTATTCTCAATGCCTCTTTAGTGATAAAATTTCGCATCATTATTGGAAATGGTCAAAAAGTGTCAGGGAAAATGATGTAGATTAAGCGTAAATTATTCTCATTACTGACAATATCAGCGGTTTCTAGCTGTTCTACAATGCAGTAAGTACAGTGGGATGAAAAACTGAATTCTATGATGCGGGTATATTTATGTACGATTGGCAACATTGACTATTATCTTCGCCATCTATTCATAAAAGTAATAATTAAAGAAGCCACATTTACACCAACATATTGTCGATCACTATCGATTAGTAGGGTCAGATAGTTTTTAACGTCAGTGTACGACAGTTTGAGAACCCCTTATCTAGATAATGCAGCTCCTCAAAAAGAATATAGCCTCAGTATATTGACATTCTTTAAGATAGAATTATTTCATAGCTTGCACTGGGGAACTAAATACAATTAATTGATGATTAAAGTCTGGCATTAATATTTCATAGAAAAATAAAGTAAAGTAAAGTCAGTAAGTGCAGTCATTACGTTCGTAATTTAATAATTACTGGCGTGATCTGTTGCAGCGCTCTTCCGCATCGTGTCGCCACAGACAGGTGAACGACCTGACTCATTAATACTGCAAGGCCAACAGCTGGAATATTCTTATTCAAAGTTTTACAGCAGATTTATTTAAAGTTATTGCATTGTCAGTTCAGTTCCGACCGTATTAGGATGCAAGCCGAATCCACAGGGAAACAACCACAGTGAAATGTGTGAGTAAGGAGCTTTTATTTTGTGCGACTTCAATGAAGTGAAGTTCTGTAAATGTCATCTTACAATTAAGTAGAGAATATTCTTTGCAGTACAGATGCTATATTATAGAGTATATAAGATAATCTAAGGGCTAATTTAGAGGATATGAATATATTGGATTCATTCACTCATAGTGTTCTGCCTAAGGACAGATCTTTCACTGCAAACCCAGCATTCTCCAATCTTTCATATTTTCTGTCTTCCTCTTAGTCTCCGCATATGGATCACATGTTGTTTCCGATCTCTGGAATAGACCTTTAACGACGTCATGTGTATGTATTTATTCACACTGAAAATGGTTATATACCCGGTGGCAGTGGTAACTAATTACACTCAATAATGACAGTTAATAATAAACACAACTAATAAGAAAACAATAATTAATAATAATTATAAATAATAATAATAATAATAATAATAATAATAATAATAATAATAATAATAATAACAAGGAGCATCCCAAATTAAATGAAGCATGATCACTTAAAATAACATTTAAAGTAAATCTAATTTGTATCTTAACCCTAAGTTCGAAATAAGACCCACGAGTGTGACAGGTTTATACCTGCACAAGTACCTGTCAACTCACTCACTGCACTGATTCTATCCTGATTTCACTAACACTTCAAAACAATTTTACTGTTCAAATACTTTGCACAGCCACTTCACTGACACAAACACACTTCACTTACACAATAGACTACACTGACACAACACACTTCCTCACTGATAGAACACTTCAAATAACAGGATATCAATTACACCCTTTAAATAGTGTTTATAATATACTACCGTCTATTAGTAAAGTCCTTAAGCCTATTTTTAAATATGTTTTTGGTTATTGATAAAGCCTTTATTAAGTCTGCAGGTAAAGCATTCCAGTCTTTGATAGTACGATTGAGAAAAGAAAACTTTCCAGTGTCCGTTCTGTCTTCTTTCTCTCAATTTATATGAGTGGTCGTTCCTTGAAGAGTAATTTGGCGCCTGCAACCTATTTTTTATTTCTCTCCAGGCAGGCTCATCTCTGTATGTTTTGAACATTGCGCATAATCGAATTCGCGTTCTCCGGTCCGTGTGTCAGGAGTCACACAACTGCTGAACTGTGGCGAGAGGTGACAGACCGGCAGTGAATGATGTCTCACAGCCACAGCAGTAATGCCCAAGAAAATAGAGCCTTTTTGGAAGGGGTACATTACTGTCCTTTCCGATGCCAAGTACAGTTAAGTGAAAATCATAAAACCCTGCAAAAAATCGTGGTTTTTTTTATTTTCAAGAAAGGCATCTTCTGTGTACTTAATAAGCAGGCTTCGGTCCTGGGCACAGAAACGCATGAAGTTCAGAACGCACGGAAGATAGTGTTGTGTTGGTCGAGTGGAGTGAGAGATGAAGCGCGCCTTTACTTCGTGTCTCAACATGTAAACAGTCCGTCACAGTAAGGCACAAAATATATATCATTCTGTATAGATGCAGTATATACAGTACATTCCTAGTTTAGACAATATATGTCTACCATTAAAGAATTAACGTGAGCTGTAACCTTCAATCAAGTGTCCCTACACCGAAGCCTGTTGCATGTACCGCAGCCAAGCAGCAATAGGCCTACACACAACGGTAATGAACATTACGGACACACCTGTGCTGTTGCAGTCGGGTGACTGCACACGGGTCATGACGTCATTTATACTCCGTGTACTCTAAACCTCATACTGGTTACTCTGTGTCCCTAGGCCGAAGCCTGTTAATAAGACTGGTAAAGTTCGGATGAGATTAATTCCAGAGGGGAAAAAGCAAGCAAATCCACGTCACGACACTAGCCGAACTCCCCCCCTCCCCCCGAGATGATACAGTAACGTATGCCCACTCGAAGTATGTGGATATAAAGGGAAAAACGAGACGGTGTCGGGTGAAGTTCCTGGGTAGCTCAGTCGGTAGAGCGTTGGTGCGCTCAGCCAAAGGTCCCAGAATCGATACCCGGCCCCGGAACAATTTTTTCCTTGAAATTATTCAAGTTTCCTTCACAAGGAGCTTCATCTGAAAGCTAGATTTTTCATAATATACGTTACTGTAGGTACGTTAACAGAAAACCACAACTTCAAGTCACACAGAATTTGTGTGCACTCGATGTGGATTTCTGGCGTCTTGCTAGCCCACTCGAGATATATGTGGATATAAAAGGAAAAATTGAGACGGTATCGGGTGAAGTTCCTGGGTAGCTCAGTCGGCAGAGCATTGGTGCGCTCAGCCAAAGGGCCTGGGATCGATACCCCCCTCGAAACAATTTTTCTCTTGATATTATTCAAGTCTGTTTCACTGGGAGCTTTACCTGAAAGCTAGATTCGCATTATACCACTCTATTTTGATATTAAATCCTGATCAAGGTTATTTTGAGTTTAATATATTTAAGAAAAAAATTAAGCAAATTATTTAGTATTCATGTCCCTTTCTCCTTTCTTCTTTTTCTTAATTCCAATATACTATATTTAGGCGATTCATTTCAACTTGCAGTCTGTTCTTGACTTGATTTTATACTTCTATTTTCATAATTATCCCTGTTTGTTAAAAAATGTACTGGTTTTGTAATTTTAGTGCATTTCGGTATAAAATAGTTATTTATAGGAATTGTCCCGAACACGAGCTTCCTCAAACAGGTCTACGCTACGTCCAAAATATGTATTTATTTTGTATTGTAGCCTATGTAGCAATAAATACTAAATACATAGAATAGCATCCTTCACTTCAATTATTCAGAACATTGGTAACGAAGACCTTTATGCTATACTATAGCACAAGATGACTCGTGCTGATTATTATGCACTCACAACAGAAATATGTGAATAGCAGGAGAGATTTTCCTACATATCTTCACTAAATTCCTAACAGATTAATTATATACTTTCAGTCTCTCTACAGAATGTATCCAGGTGGCACGTCTTCATATCTGGCATTGTTACAATTATCTTCGGCGTGGTATGGGGCTGGTGGGCGTTTCCCATGATTGTGCGGCTACAGATCGCTGCGGTAAGTCATCTTGCAATGAGTGGAAGGAAAACTATCGAGGGATGATTCCTTGAGAGGAGAGGAGAGGAGAGGAGAGGAGAGGAGAGGAGAGGAGAGGAGAGGAGAGGAGAGGAGAGGAGAGGAGAGGAGAGGAGAGTTTAAGTCGCAATGAATTAAGGTTAAAAGGGAGGCTGTAATAAAGAAATAAGAATTGGAAGGAAAAGAAAGGGAGCAGAAGGAAAGTAAAAAGTAGTAAAATAACTAAGATAAAAACAAAAGAAAGAAAGACCAGACAAAATTAATAGAATGGATGGGAAGACAGGAAAAGTAATGACTCAAAATGATCGTAGTAGATTACTAGCAACTCAAGAAGGCGAAACATGACGCTGAAACGATACCGTACAGTTACTCAAAGTACTGCACATTATTTTTGAAAAACACTTTTAACATTCTTAAAAGTTTTAAGTTTTAAAGTTTTTATATTTCAAACACATGAGTTCTACTATGTGTTCGTCCAACGTAATGTGAAAATACAAAAACAAAATTAAACTTACTAACGAAAAAAATACAGAACGTCACATTGTCAACGGAAAAATAAATGACAGCATTTTAGTAACGAAAAAATACAGAACGTCACATTGTCAACGGAAAATGAAAATCCAATATTACTTGAAAAGATTAATTTTTACAACAATTCTACTTTCTATTTTTAACATTTCTAATATGTCACGAAATATCTACATACTCACAAGGGTATCCATGATGCTGTTTGAAGTGTCTGTTAAGATTAGAATTTCCTGTTGACTTACTTTTTAGTTGTTTGTCCGTTACCAATCTGGTATCCTCTACAGTATTTGTCCGTTGTCAATGTAGCACTCTATATTTCTCCAATCAAAATATGGTGTCATTGATAATGTGCTACTCTTTATTTATTTCGTTCATTCACAATGTGGTGTCATGTATTTATCCATTGACAATGTGAAGTCCTGTATTTTTCCGTTACTAAAATGCTGTCCTTTATTTTTCCGTTGACAATGTGACGTTCTGTATTTTTTCGTTACTAAAATGCTGTTCTTTATTTTTCCGTTGACAATGTGACGTTCTGTATTTTTTTCGTTACTAAAACACTGTCCTTTATTTTTCCGTTGACAATGTGAAGTCCTGTATTTTTCCGTTACTAAAATGCTGTCCTTTCTTTTTCCGTTGACAATGTGACATTCTGTATTTTTCCGTTACTAAAATGCTGTCCTTTCTTTTTCCGTTGACAATGTGACGTTCTGTATTTTTTCGTTACTAAAATGCTGTCCTGTATTTTTCCGTTGACAATGTGACGTTCTGTATTTTTTCGTTACTAAAATGCTGTCATTTATTTTTCCGTTGACAATGTGACGTTCTGTATTTTTTTCGTTAGTAAAACGCTGTCCTTTATTTTTCCGTTGACAATGTGACGTTCTGTATTTTTCCGTTACTAAAACGCTGTCCTTTATTTTTCCGTTGACAATGTGAAGTCCTGTATTTTTTCGTTACTAAAATGCTGTCCTTTATTTTTCCGTTAACAATGTGAAGTCCTGTATTTTTTCGTTACTAAAATGCTGTCCTTTATTTTTCCGTTGACAATGTGACGTTCTGCATTTTTTCGTTACTAAAATTCTGTCCTTTATTTTTCCGTTGAATATGTATGTGCCTTATTTGCCCGTTACCAATGTAAGCCGATATTTGTCCATTGACAATGTGAATATCCTGTATTTTTTCGTTACTAAAATGTTGTCCTTTATTTTTCCGTTGACAATGTGACGTTCTGTATTTGTTCCCTATCAATGTGGTTCCCTGTATTTTTCCGTTGACTATGTATGTGCCTTATTTGTCCATTACCAATGTAAGCCGATATTTGTCCGTTGACAATGTAGTGTCCTCTATTTGTCCGTTACCAGTGTGGTGCCCTGTAGAGTATTTTTCTGTTAACAATATGATGTTCTGCATTTGTCCGTTCCCATTGCGGTGCACTGTACTTGTCCGTTGATAATATGGAGGTCAGTATTTGTCCGTTGACTATGTGTAGTCCTGTATTTGTCTGCTGCCAATATTGTTTTCAGTATTTGTCCGTTGACAATCTGAGTCCTATATTTGTCCGTTGCCAATGTGGTGTCCTGTAATCGTCCGATGCCTTATGGTGGTGTTCTGTATTTGTCTGTTGTCAGTGTGGTGCATTGTGTATGTCCGATGCCCATTTGATGTCAGATATGTTTATATGATATGTGTCCGTTCAGTGTATGATTGAAAGAACTCAAATTTAAACTGATAGTACGAGCAATTTAGATGCTAAATATAAATCTTTTACTGTATATGCCACATTTTCAGTTCCATCTACTTGACCATTTCCGCTAGACCATCAATTTTCCATGGTCTTCTATTTCAAAAGAGCATGAGAGTGGAATAATGAAACTCTAATCACCCACGAAGCATAACAAAACAATCATTTTTAACGCATTATAAGAGTTTTTCGCTGTCCCTGAAACAGGACATTGAGAAACATTTTCTGGTCAGTTCTCGCCATAGGCCTATTATAACACATTCTTCTTTCACGGCTCAAACTGCATTATCTCTAGCTCCAAATCCAGTTAACTTAATTCCTAGTAGGAAATGTAAATTCATTCCCGTCCTCTCGGAATTGGACATGTGTCACTTATGGTATGCTTCTCCTGCGTTGTCTTATAGGAAATACGTTGTGTCAGTCTATCTGACCAAGGATACGCTACATTTAGTATCGAATATTTACTCATACAGCTCACAATAGCCAAATGATCCAATATTTGAGCCGTTCAGAGCAGAAGTAGTGTAAGTCAAAATTGGGTAATGAGGTTTAAAGTAAAAGTTATGTAAAATACAGCGCAAAGTAGCAATTAATATGTCCTTCGTGCTATCCACTGACTACTAATAGTTAAAAAAAAATTGAATATTAATTGCTACTTTGCGCTCAATTTTACAGAATGTTTACTTTAACCTTCATTACCCATTTTTGACTTACACCACTTCTGCTCTCAACGGCTCATTTTAAGATATAGCCTACTGCATTTTGATGATGATATTATTATTATTATTATTATTATTATTATTATTATTATTATTATTATTATTATTATTAAATTTTGATGCAGAAAATAAGTTTGAGGAAAGGATCAGAGTTCAGAGAATTGTGGTCCGCATACCCTTATCCTGCAGAAGTCAGGGTGTACTTCTTCAACGTCACCAACCCCAATGAAGTGCAGAACGGAGGACGACCAGCTTTGGAAGAAGTCGGTCCATATGTATATAGGTAAGTGACGTCACGATTTAAAAGTGCTTTTATAACAGCTGATAATCGCATTTGTATTAATTAATGACTGTGATAGGAACGATTGACTGAAGTAAACATTTCAATAAAAAGATATGCCCTGTGAAGTAGCAACAACAATAATAATAATAGTAATAATAATAATAATAATAATAATAAATAATAATAAATAATAATAATAATAAATATGTATTATTATTAATTTCTTAATAATAATAATAATAAATAATAATAATAAATATGTATTATTATTAATTTCTTAATAATAATAATAATAAATAATAATAATAAATATGTATTATTATTAATTTCTTAATAATAATAATAATAATAATAATAATAATAATAATAATAATAATAATAATAATATGTTAGAACAGTCGTTGCTGCAAATAACGTCAAGAATACGCAGTTGAAAGTTTACATTTACATTACTCTCCAAAAATTGTTTTAAAATATAGAACGGTCAGATGAACAACCAATAATTATGTAATAACAGTTTTAAACTTCTTTTAGAGGTACAAATCATGCAGTTACTGGAAGTTAACCAGCATTTATAAAATATGTACTTACATCGAACTAAGTCTCTACTTTGGCTGGCCTATAGTTTTCTTATATCTCGTGTTTACTGACTCGTATTTCGGAACTCAGAAATTAACTTTAATATACAACAGTAGTGAGCAAATATATGCATTATATATTGCAAGTAATTTTCTTCTTCCTCCCTCTGCAGTTCTGGGTAACCAATGCCCGTTCTGCGACTACAAAAATTTATCTGTCCATCGGCGAATTGGTCTTCCTATGTTTCGGGTTCCTTTCCATTTATAATTTAATAATTTCCTAGGTAGGCTGCTAACTAACACCCTATGAATGTGATGACTCCATTTGAATTGGAATTTTTTTTTATTTCAATTAACATTTTTCTCTAATTCCCTCACTTCTAATTCTATTAATTCCCTCACTTCTAATTCTATTAATTCCCTCACTTCTAATTCTATTAATTCCCTCACTTCTAATTCTATCTCGTAAAGTCACTCCACTCAACGAACGCATAAATCTCATCTGTGAACAGTTAATTCTGTGTTTGTCATTTTTTCGGAGAATCCATATTCGCTTCCATACAGAAGAGTTGGTTTAGAAATAACGTTGTGGTATCTAATTTGAATTTCTTTCCTCATATAGTTTCCAAAATTATTCAACACTCCATTTAACCTGTTATATTTTACTAAATCCTTCTGAACTCTTTTTGGTTTTCAAATTTAGATATACTGTATATATGACTTCCCAAGTACACAAAATCTGTTACCTGTTCAATAATTTTGTTATTTATCAGTATTTTAACTCTAGAAAGTTATTTTCCGGTTATTTCCGTTGACTTAATTTTATCTTCTGAAAATTATATGTTGTAATTTCTAAGAATGAATTGCAATTTAAAAGCAGATCGTTGCACATCATCTTCACTTTCTGTCATCAATATTTCGTCATCTGCAAAACTGATTGTTAATAATACTGTGTTTCTGTCAATGTAATGATTTTCAATCTTTAATTATTTTGTTCAAGTATAAAAAAATAATGGAGAGAGACCACAACTTTGTCTGACCCCCTGTTTTACTTAGAAAACGTCTGTTATATTTCCGTGATCTAATTTAATTTTATTAAAATTGTTTCATAGAGACTTTTTTTATAAAATTTATTAAATTATTTTGGACTTGATAGTATTCCAGAGTTTTGTAAGTACCATATATTAAAAAGACAGGAATTTTGAAATCATCTTTTTACAGCAGCGTATTCCTTTCCTTTTATAATTGGAAGTTTAACCTAATTTAATCTCTTGAGTAACGAAATTGTAGGCCCTCATATACTGTTAATACATTTTATTCAGCACTATTATGAAATAAAAGTAAAACATTCTAGTTTGTAAGGAATCGGAAAAAAGACACCGGAAAAGGACACTTTACACTAAATATAGTAGCAAGAGTTGAATATAACGATTTCTAACGTGATACGTTCATGCTCAAGGGTCAAATAGAAAAAACGTTATGGAAGTTTCAAACTCTAACGTCACTTGCTTAGCAACGGCAGCGAGTTACGTCACACTATCTATAACATTTACAAGAGTCCAATTAGGCAAGCGAATGAGAGTAAAGGTACATTCAGACGTCGCTACTTTTGCTGCGCAACTTTTGTACTGCAGCTGCAAAAGTTGCGTGTCGTGTTCACACGTAAGCCAAAAGTAGCGCGCTGCACGCTACTTTTCGTGCTGCGCAACCCGAGTGCTGCAAAAGTTGCAACTGGAGGTTGCGAGTCTGTTCACACACAAGGCGCTACTTTTGCAGCCGCAGTCATGCTGCAGGTTTCCATCTCCGTGTTGACTTCTCAATATACATTTTGTGGTTATGTTCGCATTATTAAGAAACTCATGCGAAAGCTTACTTATCTATTATTTGCTTTTCTGTCCTAAGTAGTATTCAGAAATTGGCATTATTTTTATTATAAAGCTTTTAAAAACGCCTATATACTTAAATGATAACCAACAGTATATTCACGTAATCAATGTTGGCAACCCTCCTGTTTGGAACTACGCTAAGGAAAATTAAAAAAATGAATTATACCATTAGCAAATATGCTCAGACTGTGTTGTGCATTTAATAACTGTCACAAATAATTTATTTTCATCACATCTAACATTAAAATACATCCAAACAATAAAAGTATCATTGGCACATTTGGGTGGCAACACTGGTCGCAACCGCAGCAAAAGTTTCAACAAAACCGATATCAAAAATGCTGCGGCTGCAACCCTGAGAACCCTGTTCACACGTCGCTACTTTTAAGCTGCGCGCAGCATGGAAAAGTAGCGAGCAGCAGGTTCGGCAGCCGCTACTTTTCGGGTTGCACCGTTGTTCACACGTCGCAGTACGAGAGTTGCGCAGTTTTTTGTACTGCAGCGCTGCAAAAGTAGCGACGTGTGACCGTACCTTAAGGGAGTAAACGGAATAATCCTTTTATTATATTTATTATCCATTAATGGAGTGAACTAACCTATAAAATGAACAAACCCCTCATGTATACATCACAGTCATGATTGTAATCAATCGCATTGTAATGTGAACTCTCAATCATATGCAAAATTCCTAAAAATAAGAACAATTAGTTAAAAATCTAAATATCGCAATAACACCCAACCGAGAACATAAATATTTCACGTAATTGGAGGAATTCTATGAACCTACTTATTGTTTGTTTAGTGATTTGTAAGGAATCTATAAGATTAATTTCCAGAAAGTTATTTTTACGGGTGTGTTTTGTATTTATTGCAGGAAATACAAGTACCGGGAAAAGCAGCAAGACCATGAGGAAGACGATACGCTATCATTCAATCTCCGCGAAATGTGGTTCTTCGAGAAGAATAAATCGAGCCCGTTGACAGGGGAGGAAATCATAACATTGCCACACTTGCTCATCCTGGTAATGATGTTGTATCTTCAGTGTTCTGTTCTGCGGGAATTTTATTAAAAGTGTAATGATAATTCCAAAAGTAATATGCCAAACTTTTAAATCGTCTTTTATTATACGGTTTTTTAATTGCAATATTTCGGGGACGTGTTCTTAACATCAAAACAATTAAAAAAAGTTAATAAAAAATATGGGTCTGAAAACCATTCGTTAGGGAGTTATTAAAGGATTTGTCCCTTCATTGACCGCTGATTGTCTGGTGGTTTTTTGTTTGTTTGTATTTTGTTGAGCAAAGACATCAGAAGAAAATGTTTCTGTGAGTGAACAGAACGAAATGATTTGCATCATTTAATTGATGATGTGCTTCTGGACGTCATCCAACGAATGTGTTTTAACACGATGCTGCTCCAGCTCATTTCAGTCTGATAGTTCGTAATTTTTTAATGATCGATTTTCCCAAAGATGTATTGGTCGAAGGGGATTCATTGCATGGCCTGCTCGATCGCCTGATTTGAATCCAATGGATTTCTTCGTCTGGGGACATTAAAGTCCCTGGTTTATGCGACTCCTGTACTTAATGTTGATATTCTGAGAGCGTATCCAAACTGGATTTCACGAAATGCGAAACACTCCAGGAATCTTCAACAGAGTACGCCAGAGCATGTAACGCAGGTTTAGGGGATACATCGAATCAGGAGGAAGCCACTTCGAGCAATTTTTGTAAAATTAAATTTTATCTTGTAACTCTGAAATAAATTATTTTGAGACCAATGTTCATATGAACTTTTCGTAATGTTTTGGTGTTAGGAACACGTCCCCAAAATATTTGACACCAATTTAGATACATATACTTTGTCTTTTCAAGTTCATGAATGTAGCGCGGACGCGGCAGTGCACAGCGCAGCTACACACATGTGAGTTCGAAGAGATAAAAATATATGCACTGTTTAACTTTACAATTTAATAATAAATATAATTTTATTGTTCTACATAATTTTTGTCTCTATCAGGAGGCGTAGCTACACCATATTGTATGTCTACTTTGAAAAACTCGGAAGTGCCGCCTTTAAAATGTTTTGTGCAGAAGCCACCTTTGAACTATGGTTCGCGAATGGAGTCCTCGAGATCACGAAATAGACAATAATGTAATGATGCCAAATAGGCTTTGAAGTGCGAGTAGTCTACCGCTGTTGAGTAACGGCTAGCATTTCTGACCGTGAAACGAGCAGGCCGGTTGAGACAAGTCACCTGGTTGAGGTCTTTTTTTTTTCGAAGTTTTCCCTCAACCCATTAAGAGAAAATCCTGGGTAACTTTCGGCGCTGGACACTGGACTCATTTCGCTGGCATTTTCACTCTTATCTCATTCAGACGCTAGATAACGTTAACTGTTGATAAAGCGTCGTAAAATAACAAATAAAAAGTGGGAATGGCAACACTATAAGCGGTTTGCGGAACAGTATGTGCTCATAAATACAGTGTAATAATCCTACAGATTGAAAGGGACGATAAGGTACCTACACTTAAATCAGGGCTGGGCACCAAGAGCGAATTCTACTCTCTCACGGGGAGTCAAATGACTTCTCTTCACCCCTTTCTTTCCCGCCGAACACCGCGCAGCGTTGATGCCGTAACGGATGAATATTAAGCGTCCGTTTAGAGTTTGGATTCGCTTCCGGTGCCCAGCCCTGACTTAAATGAATAGAAAACCCATATTACGTTTTGTGATTAAATGCACGGTTAATTAGAAAATTGAGTTAGAAGTTTCAGCAGCCTGGCAACATCGCCGCCTCTTTCTTCTCGTAATATAGATGTAAGAGGACAACGAACGCAGGCCTGTCTGCCTTAGTGAACTATTCACATCTCTCTTTCGGGCTACAATGTTGCAAGCTGGTCGCATGGGTCAGTGGCTTCAAATGAGTTGTTTTTAAATTAAATTTACACGAAAACCGTCCACGCCAAAGAAATACGTCAGAAGGATAAACGATTCTTTATTAGATTTTCAATCGATATAGACAAAAACCACCATCATAATCGCAATAGTTACCGAATAACAGAATGTTAAACATTTGGAAAAAAAAAAATTTCTGAGAAAACTATGGACTTTCCACGAATACGGTATTACCCTTTTTTGCTACATACAGTAAATCATGAGCAATTCGCTCTGAAAATCTGCAGAGTTAGGCCTGTTTCACTTCCTCTGTCTGTATTTTGTATGTATGTATGTATGTATGTATGTATGTATGTATGTATGTATGTATGTATGTATGTATGTGTATAGACCTATATAAACACACAGTTATCAGGTTTTGGCCGACTAGTTAAATATTAGGGTCTGACTAGTTAGATATTGCGGTCTCATGCATACAGTGTTCACTCACCTGCAGTAGACCTATCGGTGCATTAAAATTTCCTCTACAAACTCTTAAAAAAAACTGATTTAATTCAATTTCAGCGTTTTCTGTTTGCGACTGGCTTTGTAACACTCATTTTCTAATATCTAAACCTGCAGGGAATCATTTTTTACTTTGTTTTTTACAAACTGTACCAATTTCTTACGCGGTGTTAACGCCATCCTATTCCTCTTTCACTAGGCTGGGTAGCATAGTTGCTAAAACTGGAAAGTCCCGAATGGTGAAGTTTTTGTCAAAACTTCCAGAACTGTACTCTCAGCTTCCTATCGAAGTGAATACCGGATATTTCTCGGGGATAAAAAGCACGTGGAGTGTAGTGCTGGCCAGATCGCCTCGTTCTAGTGCCGAGGTAATGAAAGCATGGCACTTTCCGTGTGGCTTTATGGTGTAGGCCTATGTAAGAGAAACCTGTACTTACTTACAAATGGCTTTGAAGAACTCGGAGGTTCATTGCCGCCCTCACATAAGCCCGCCATCGCTTCCTATCCTGAGCAAGATTAATCAGTCTCTACTATCATATCATATCTCCCTCAAATTCATTTCTATATTATCTTCCCATCTACGTCTCGAGTTCCTCAAAGGTCTTTTTCTCTCCGGCCTTCCAACTAACACTCTATATGCACTTCTGGATTCGCCCATACGTGCTACATGCCTGCCCATTTCAAACGTCTGAATTCAATATTCCTAATTATGTCAGGTGAGGAATAAAATGCGTTCAGTTCTACGTTGTGCAACTTTCTCCATTCTCCTGTAACTTCATCCCTCTTAGCCCCAAATATTTTCCTAAGCACCTTATTCTCAAACACCCTTAACTTCTGTTCCTCTCTCAAAGTGAGAGTCCAAGTTTCACAGCCATACAGAACAACTGGTTTCATAAGTTTTATCTTTCAGGTTTTTTGAAAGTAGTCTGGATGACAAAGCTTCTCAACCGATTAATAACAAACATTTCCCATAGAGGAACATGTAGCTTCCTATTTATTTGCTTCAACCCTGCATTGCTATTTAGCGGAATAGAATCACAGCAGTAATAACGTTTCAGAGTATAATGCTGACTATAGAGAAGGACATCCCAGCCCTGGTACCCCTAGCTGCCCGCGCCATTCCTCGCATTTTTGGGCCGTCAGCGTCCCACTCCGTGTTTATGCAAGCCACAGCACGCGAATTGCTCTTCGAGGGACGGATCTTCAACTGCAGCCTGGCGGACTTCTCTGCGAAAATCATCTGCCTCATTGCCCGTGCTAGGGGCAAAGACTTGCAGAAAGTTGGCAGCACAGCTTTTCGTTTCTCATTCTTCGGAAAGGTGAGTGAGGGTACAATTTAGTCGCCTTGGTAGCTCAGTCGACAGATCACTGGTTTACGACAGCAGACCCAAGTTCAAATCTCGGCGATAAAGGAGTTGTATTTGTGGAGAATTTATCTCAGGATATTTTTCATTTCCCGCCGTCACTCTACATTTCAGTATTGATGGACAAGAGAACGTGGACGGAAGTGAGTGGACAAAAGATAATGCACGAAACAATGTGGACAAAAGGTAGTGGACGAAAGGCCATAAAAACAAACCATGTTAGGAAGGTGATAAGAATTGTAGGATAAGCAGCCATGATTGACTGAAACACGTTGTTCCGTATCACTTTATTGGTCAAAAGTAGTATGATATAGTAAGTGTAATAGTCTGAGAAAATTATTCATTTGGGACTAATACAACATTAGAATTTTCTGTTGTACTCTATCAAGAAATAAAAAATCTGTATAGCTATACATTACTACTTCCACCATGTTTATGTTTGAAGTGTTTAAAGAAACAAAAGGGAAAGCTTTTCAGTAATGTTTCCATTTAAAGAGAAACGGAACATTGCTGGACAGAGAGCGGGTTAAGCGAGGTCTACAGGACTCCAGAACCAAGGGGCGAATCGTGGAGTACAAGGGCCTGCCCAAGATGTCAGTCTGGAACGAAATGCAATGCAATGAATACGACGGCACAGACGGAACAATCTTCCCGCCGTTCATTGAGACTGGAGTCACCCTGAAGACTTTCCAGCCAGACTTATGCAGGTAAGAAAACTTGTGATGCGTTATTCCCATGCATCAGTGATTATCAACAAAAATCTCAATTGTTAGAATATTACAAATAATTTTATTATCATGGAAATTGCTGAATTATAAAGCTTTTTCATTGTTTCGTGATTTCCAGTTTACTAGCTCACATTTCTGCAAATGCTAAAATTGTTAAATTCTTTTCATTATTCGCCATCTGACGCTAACAGATTACTTTCAGGACTGTGAAACTATTCTTTCTTCGCTCCACCGTGTACATGGGAATTAAAAGCAATGTCTACTATGCAACGTTCGGCGATGCTTCGTCGGACCCCGAACTCAAGTGCTTCTGCACCACGTCGCGCACCTGCCCCAAGGCCGGAGTTCATGACCTCACAGTCTGCAAAGGTATGGGGACAGGGAGCTGTAATCTACACAGGTAGACCTTAACAGAAAATTTTCCAATTAAAATTATTTCGTTTTACAATACCTATGCTCATATAGTACCGGTATTTCCGTTAGTCTTTTCTTTTATCAGCTCTCTTCATTTTGACTTATCGTGACGAAGTTTTCATCCCTTACTTCCCAGTTCCATACGGGTATTCACATGACTACGAAGTTGTTACGTATGGACATATTGTAACATTAATTTAATACGCAATTAAATAGAAACAAACACTGTTCATTTTCTAAATAAAGTCCATTATTTTCGAAATCAGCTTGCGTTCCTTCTCTCAAGAGTTTATTTTGATGGCGATACCATCTATACCACAGAAAGAGAAACAAATCTGTCCAATCAGAGGCCCCGAGCCTGAAAGGTCCTTAGATTGGCGAGATGATAAGGCTTCCACATTCCTTTTCATCATTCATGTTTGTGTTTCCACAGGCGTTTCCTTAGCAGTGTCTTTTCCACATTTCTACATGGCGGATGATGCTTATCTAAACGGAGTGTTGGGCCTGCAACCTAAACAGAGCCTACACGAGACTACAGTCTACGTGGAGCAGGTGAGGTGAACGATGCGGAAGTCCTCTGCAGTCCACATCTCAGTTCAATTCCTAACAATCGGACGTGTTGCAGATATCAGGGATGTCCCTACTCGGCTACACAAGGGTGCAGTTCAACACGGCACTGCGCAGTCTCAGTCGTTTTGAGCCAATGCGACGTCTGCGCCCCGTCATGCTGCCTTTGTTTTGGTTCGAGGAAGTGAGTACAAGATTTTTTTTTTGTATTCTAAACGGAACAGTTTTATAAATCTATAAGAATTATCCCGCGAAACATCTCATGGCTGTAGTAACCATACAGAACTCTACAGGTGACGCCTAGTCTGGCCTACTGCATATGGAAATTGTCAACTAACCAATTCTATAGTGCTCGGGAAAAGTGGCACAAGTCAAAAATGTTAATATTACAGGAGAAGGAAAAAAAACTGTCTTCACATTAGTTTATGTCGATTTGATTTTCTTCTGTATGAATTATTGTAATGAAAGAAATGCTTATGTCTCTTTTCCCAAGCGAGCAGATGTTCCGTAAGTTGTCAATAAATTAATAAAAAATGTTTGTGGAAACTGACTTATGCCACTTTTCCCAAGCACTGCAGAATTCATCTCTCAGATTCGAACAGTGAGAATGTTTCAGATAATGTTGGGAGTGAATTAAAACAAAGTCAGTTTCAAAATATTGACTTCAGTGTATAAATAATTTTTATTTAGATATCAAGAATGAGTAAGGGCAAAAGGGGAGAACTTTTCAGAAATGCAAAGGTGGCCACATTATTAGACTAAAACTTTTTGCTTTGAAAGATAATATAATTCGTCATATCAACTATCAGTAAGCTTATAATTCACAGAGTCTAAATATTATTGTTTATATCCTCTGGTATATTTTGCCAACAGTTGGATATATTTTGTCTGGCTGTGTTTGTATTTAGATATTTTAAATATATACTGAAGAAAATATTCAACAGTCTGTTCTCCCATGGACTGCAAAAAGACCGGGTATGAACCCAATTGAATGTATGTAGTCTATACTAAAGAAGAAACTGAATAAAAAGAAACTTACAACAAAACATTGGCTCATTGAAGCACTGTCTGATATCTGGCTAAATGATGGTCATATTCAAAGAAAGTGTTAAACTTTTGTTTCAAGCATCCCTGACAAAATCAACATATTACTGAAGAATAAGAGAATGTTCACAAAATATCAGCAACCTCTAGACTCAATTTTCTGCTCATTATTTCTGTGCAAAATACATTTTTGTTCATTATTTCTGCCGATAAATATAGCTTTTTTTGCACATTTAATCACTTTAGTCTAATAATTTGGCTACCTCTGTATCTATGTACAGTTAAGGCTTGATGGTGATTACCAGGGAAAGGGATTTGGAGTATTATAAAGAATGGTGAAACGTAGTATAGATATTCGTAGCTCAGTGACTGTCAAGCGAGCTGCGTCACAGAGCATGCACGAGTACAGTCCACTTCATACAAACTTACACGCAACGTCTGTAAATATATTTCAGAATAAACAAATGGAATTGTTTAATGACATATAGTGACCTACATACATAATCTGCATTTCTTTTTGAACTACATGTGCTTTTCTTCGCAACGCACAAGACACCAATAAACAACATTACAAATATACATAATTAAATATGAACATCTGCATCTTCGCGTGTCAGTGGACATATTGATGTTGATAGACAGTTGTCTTCTGTATGGAACTCGCCTCTGAATATGTAGATCCAAACGAAATGGTATTTTCAATTAATGCTATGTCTTGTTATGCCTTGTTATAATAAATTGTAAATATTATTTTCAAATTTTCAAAATACAACTTTGCTCTGTTGCAAGGAAGGAAATTTTGTAACATGGGAAAACTCCGCTCTTCATCTGCAGAGACAATTAGAGAGTACTTGAAACAAGATACGTCAATTAAATTCACATGTTGAATGACGTCATTGGGAAACGTCTTTGTTAGTACATCTGAAATCCGACTAAGAATATCGTATCCATCATTTTTAGTCAAAACTTTGTTCATTTTTTCACCAACACGTTTTCCTATTTCACCTTCTACTGCACTCAGTTTATTTACAATAGTCCTCATAATATTTATTTGCTCAACCAATTCTACTCCTGACTTTCCTAATTGAATAATGGCATCCGGTAAATATCCAAAATTTGACTTAATATCCGTGACTTCTTTCTCGATTGTTTTATCATTTAGCAGTTCCTGGCGTATTTGAATCGCAGCCGCGTCATCGGTATCGAAAGACTGGACCACTTTCTTCACAGATTGGAGGTGACGTGCGTAATAATTGCAAGCTTCTAACCATGACCCCCATCTCGTAAGAACTGGACATGGGGGAAGCGACAATTTAGGGAATTGTTTCCTGAATTTTGATACTTGATCTGGAGGTTTTACAAATATAGTCTTTCATTACTGTATTGTTAGTTGGTTTCACTTTCGGCATTGTACCTGCACTTCACTACTCTGAACTGCAAACCTGCACGTTGAAGTCCTTATGCGACAACTGTCCCATTCACCTGTTGTTGACGTGTAGAGACCTGCGAGTATGTCATAGAGGGGAGGACTTGGTATAAAGGGTTGTAAACAAATGACTGTGTAGATGCCAATACTAGCTTTTACTACTCCAAATTCCGTTCCCTAGTGATTACTATGTTTGCTCTATATACGGACCCACGCGCCCAGGGCTCTCCGAGGTGTGAGTCGGTCTACCGGCAGCATGCGAACAGTTGGCAGTGGGACATCAAATAAATTTACGATATACGATATTCTATATTTTATGTTTATTTCAAAGAGAATATTTATAACAGATGAGATGACTGCTTAGCAATAGTCAGTCATTGGTATAATGAGAAGGGAGGCGAATATCTATGTATTACGAGACAATACGTTATGCGGTAAAACAAACGACACTGAACTTATTTCTCATCTGCTGTCATGTTTTCCTAGCAACGAAGTATTTATTTATTTACTGTATTTATTCGTGTCATTCTGTCATAAATTTGGGGTCCCAACAACAACAATTAAGGAAATTTCTATGATAGCTTTAATGGGTTCTCTGCAGATTTTACGACGACACGTCTTATACTTTAATTCCAATACAGTTGAATTTTCTTATTCTATTTTATTTTTTTATCTGTATTTTTTATTTTACTGCAAATTTTCATTATTGTAAAATATTATCCACTGTAAATTTCAGTTTATTGTAAACAAATTTCTTGTAAGACATTTTTAATATCATACCTTAAAATACTGTTTAACATTCTTTGTCTTTGGCAACCTCACCAGCTTGAGAAAGATTAGATATTATTATTATTATTATTATTATTATTATTATTATTATTATTATTATCATTATCATTATTATTATCATTATTATTATCATCATTATCATTATCATTATAAATATTATTATTATTATTATTATTATTATTATTATTATTATTATTATTATTATTATTGTCATTAGTTTGACATACTGTGAATTCACTGTCGTGTTGATTTCCAAAATTTATTGTGGTTCTCACAACAGAGGAGAAGGTATTTATTGTCGAGCATTATTTCCGTAATACGGAGTGGTGCGTCAGAATGGGCCGAGCTTGCGCCACGTTAAAGAGCTGTACCAGGAGCGATTTAACAATGCGGCACCAAATAACACAATAAAGTTAGCTGTCGTCGAGAAGTTCCTTCGTGCAGGATCAGTCTTATGTCGCCTTGCATGTTATAATGACTTATCTTGATTTTCAGAATATGTTTATAATTTCAGTACTCCGTATGACTAGAAATAATGTTCTACAATAAACACCTTCTCCTCTGTTGTGAGAAACAAAATTGCAGAAATCAACACAACTCAATATGTCAAAATATTATACAGGATGTTTCAAAAATACGGGGCATAATTTCAGGTATGTATTTCCCACTTGTAGACAATGAAAATAGTTCATTACAACATGTGTCCGGAAATGCTTTATTTCCGAGTTATGGCCTTCACAACATTGAAATTCACCGGAACGTTTTTCTTGCCGCAGGTCGTTGCCGTCAAAGGAGACATTAAGAGGGCACTCTGACAGTTCATTCCTAGGCGAAGGTTACATTCAGTGTTGTGTAGGCGTCAGACTGTGCGACATGTATTCAAATCAAGAGCTGGCAGAGATACACTTCATGTACGGTAAGGCGGACGGCAATGCTGCGCTGGCTCGTCGTTTGTATCAGGAGAGGTACCCACAGCAACAATGTCCAGATGCATGATAGCGCTCCTGCACACTTCAGTCGTACGGCTCGCTGGTACTTGGATCGAAGGTTTCCTGATCGATGGATAGGTAGAGGTGGCCCAATTCCTTGGCCTCCACGCTCACCTGATCTCAACCCTCTCGATTTCTACTTGTGCGGCCATTTAAAATCATTGGTTTATTCGTCTCCGGTGCCTGATTTGGAATCCCTTCGGAATCGAATTGTGGCATGTTCTGAGGACATACGCAATACTCCTGGAGTTTGGGATCGTGTTCGCAAGTCAATGAGGCATCGATGTGAGGTCTGTATTCAAGCAGGAGGTGGACATTTTGAACATCTTCTGTAATGACAACTACCTGCGGAAAGAAAAACGTTCCGGTGAATTTCAATGTTGTGAAAGCCATAACTCGGAAATGAAGCATTTTCGGACACATGTTGTAATGAACTATTTTGATTGTCTATATGTGGGAAATATATACCTGAAATTATACCCCGTATTTTTTAAACACCCTGTATACGAAGAGCTTGCGGGAAAAACGATGAATGTCACATTTCTATTAATGATCTAATTGAGTCTACAACTGCAAGATGTAGTGCTGCTTCTATAGAAAATAAAGGAAAGGATTGCTGTATTCGTGGTGATAATTCTCCTTTTTACCATTTTTCATAAGAACAAAATTAAATTTCGCAGCAATCCATTGAATTAGATAATGACATCAACCTTAAGAAAACTGTGACATTCATCGTTTTTCCCGCAAACTCTTCAATTTAACAATAAATAAATAATTTATTACTAGAGAAACACGGACAGCAGATGAGCAATAATAAAATTTTAGTGTTGTTTGTTTTACCGCATACTGTACGTTCAATAGTAGCTTTTCCACCAAACAGTTTATAGAACTTACTTTAGATTACAAATAATGCTTTCGTATGCAATATATAAAACGGAAGTTCAGCTTCTTATTTGAGATGCATACCATATTAAAAATAAATGTAGGTCTATTTATCTATTGAATAATAGTCATAGTAATATAATTCGCAACGTGACAAAGGAAATGAATTTAGCAAAAAGCATAAAACGTACAGGGACATCATTTTATTTTTGCTTCAAGTTTTACTGTACCTGAGTTTTTTAATGTACTTCACTCCCACCCCCTTCTACTAATGAAGTTCAACCGTCCTCCACACAGATCCAAGACCGCATATACAGTCATAGTAGCTTTACGGTCATAGTAAACAGTACGTTCCAAAAATATGTTCGCGTTTTCCGGTGACGAAAGAGCTTTCAATATTGCATCACTTTCCATTTGCCTACGTCGCATCCCGGTTTCCCCCACCTGCTTCTATTAGCCTCTCTGTCAATGCTAGTGGCTGGGCTGTCTTAGCTCTCTTCTGAGAACATTAATTTCTGTTAGGAATTGGACGTCTACGTAATATTATACTCATACAATTATTTAAAATAACTTAAATAAAAGGGCCTCGTTAAGTAATTAATTTCTACGACGCTGCATAATGTATACATGCGCATGAAAAGCTCAGTTCGTGAGTAAAAACACTCATTCTTAATACTGTACTGTATCTTGATTAAACAAACACCTAATGAAAATTATCAAACTCAAAATCGCGATATTTCCTAGTTTACGTAAATGGATGAACTACTTTTCTTGCCTCCTATACCTAGTAAAGTGATTTGTTTGTACATTACGCCAGTATCATCGAACTCCAGTCGTGGAAAGGGGTAGCAAACGTGTTTCCGGTTCTTAATCGTTGTTCCAAAGGTATAGTCAGGTTAATATTAGAAATGTTAGTAAAAATAAAATGATGTCCCTGTATAATGAGAAAATATACATTTTCGTAATATCTTTTTTTTTCTTTTCCAGGAGCTAAGACTTCACCAAGACCAGTTAGACGAGCTGAAACAGTCTCTCATGCTGCTTAGCGTGGGCAATGCTTCAAAATGGGTTATAATTCTGCTGGGCGCGGGCCTCACTGGTCTGGGGTTCTTTCTACTGGTGCAAAGAGCTACGCAGCGCCTGATCGTATTCTTAGGGAGGGTTTCGCCAGACCCGTTACAGGAAAGCCTCGACAGCCCAGAACCTCCAAGCGGGCTACTTTCTCAAAAATCTGTTTAATATCGGAAATATTCGTGAAATTCATAACTTATAAAAGACAGGAGAGAATCGTAATCTTGAAATTCACAGCCATGCATCCGAATTCTCATATCGCGTAGGTATCTACCGTCTGTGTCCAAAAGTTTCTGTGCTTCCTAGTGGAAATCATACACAGACAGAGCCATGTGATAGCTTCGCGTTTAGTATCCGAATTATCTTGGGTTCTACGTCTAATTCAACTACCCTGAAAAAGGTTTAGGCCTAATCTTCAGATTATTTAGAAAATTTGCTTTAAATTACTTCCAAATAAAAGTTTCACAATGTGCTTACTGTATAGAATCAAGTTCCTAAAGTTGTACGATCTGTAAGAATTTTTGTGCTAAGTGCGTAAGTAGTTAAAAATTGGAAAACAAAATCTGTACAAAGCAATTAACAACACATTTTTAGCTTCAGAACACTACTCAATTAAAGAAATGATATTTCTGAATAGTTCATTCTCTATTTGTACCTTTTTTTCCACCCTTAGAACTAAAGAAAAAAAAGTATTTTACAAACAACTTCAAATTAGTGTAATTCCAAAAATTTTGAGATTAGGATAAATGTTTATATGACTTTTTTTGCTTAGAATGTCTTCGGAAATAAGCTCCGTAAGTGGCGGTAAATCCTCCTGAACCACTCTGTATACGGTTATCAAAATTATTATTGAATTTACAACCAGAAAAGCATGAAAAATATTAAAATTTTAAAATATATTTTTCTTTCAGTATAGGAAACATTTTTTTCCTATTGAACGAATATTCATCATGTAATGAAAATTGAAGCATATATATAGTCAACTGCATTAGAAATGTTCTTGAATTTTTAGGAAACTGTAATGAAAAGGATTTCTGAGAAAAATGTTCCTAAAATACCCATATTTTAAACTTAAATTTGATTAATGTTTTTCAGGTTTCAAAATTTAAAAAATCAAGTACATGAGGTAGAAAGATGATCTAAACACCAAAATATACCTGTAAATTTTGTGTGTATGCTGTAAAAATTGTAAATTGATAGTTTAAAAAATTGAAGAGTAATTTGGAAAATGCCTTCACTCATACATATAGGCATCCGACAAACAAAACTCAGTGCGCAGAAACCAGAGGGCGTGACTATCTCGCGCAGATGACGTATGCTCCCGTTCCTAGCATGCTCTCAAGCCTTCTGCAGGGGAGTAAGAGGGGTATAGCATGCGCGCCGCGAGGAGTTCGAGCTGAGTTTTGTTTGTAGGATACCTATAACAGCCATAAGCTCATAATACCCAGTCGCCTTAACGTATGCTACATTCCAATATCTTCTTTTATATTCAAAATATCTGTTATTGTATAAACTAGAGTCAGGATTGTTATCTACAGCATCAAAGGAGTTACTGTCCAGGAGTCCGTCCTGTATACAATATTTCTTAATCGCATATGCGATGAAATTTACGAGACCAAGTTATAATTCCTACAATAAGCGCTTAGAGTGATCTGGATATTAAACAGGTCGTTAGAAGTCAAGTCTCTTCAGATTTCGGGTCAGTGTCATAGGCCTCTACAGATGTGATTTGGGCGTGCATACTTAAAAGAGAACTCTTCCCCACGAGATCACCCTCTGGGTAATGTAAAATCAATTCCATAATTTGAAACTAATTTCCTACAGCAGTACATCTATCCAGTGAAAAAAAAAAGTTTTCAATGTCACATGCAAGCTTCTTATTAATTCAGATGTTCGCTGTAGAGAGCCTTATCACGCGACCTTGTTAATTACAGAGATAATACGACCCCTTTCATTATTCGTTCTAGTTCTTGGAGGCAATGTCGGTCGCAAATACCTCCCGTAAGTCGGGGAAGTTTTATTACAGCATATTATGTCCAATTTTTTACAATTATTTTCCTGTACCGCTGTTTTAAAGAAAAGTAACCTCTTAAAAACAAATGTTTGTGTTATTATATTCTCATAACAACTGTTTGTTCAGTTTCCATGACAACAACGTACCACATTCAAATCAGTGTTTATTTTAATTATCATTAGTTTTCTAGTTTTATAGTCAGTTTCTCCAAGTATTGTAAGAACATTTAATTATGAATAGTTTGTTAAATATCGTTTCTTCATGTCTTCAACACTAGTTGGGCTTAACAGATTGTTAACAGTTTCTTAACTTTAAAAGTATGCTTTTAGGTAGTCAACTCATTTGGTAAAAAGTTAAATTTGGCAGATGACACCATAGCTGTTCAAACAGAAGTTGAGAAATAATACAGTATTTTATATCCCTCTTTAAGGAATGTTTAGTGTATGACTGATAATATAACATGTAGAAGATACTTTGGAATGTTAATATAACAATAATAATAATAATAATAATAATAATAATAATAATAATAGTTTTATTTTCCCTGGCAGAGTTAAGGCCATTAGACCTTCTCTTCCACTCAACCAGGATCAAATCACATACAGAAAAATACATACCGGTATACGAATATTAATTTAAAATAATAATAAACATAATTAAGTAAAAAAGAGAGACGGAATACATATACACAATCAGTATTAACTTTAAAATAACAACAATAAAAAATATATAATAAAAAAGAGACTGAATACATAATCACAAACAGGAAAATACATTCTAATATAGGAAAGATAATCTTTAAAAGTCAACTGATTATCATATTGACTCCTTATTTTGATGCTGGTCTTCTTTTCGGAGCTCGGGGAAGCTGTTTTAAATATGCTAATAATTATTTGAAATCTCTAGCTATACTGCATCATGATATAGAACATATTTGTCTACAAATTCTTAAGGACTCTGTACTTATACTAAATACTCATTTGTATTCTACATATTAATGTGATTGTGTCAAAATTTTATAGAAATTTTTATAGTTAGTAATACTAGTTTCCAAATTAGTACAGTTTTCATGTTAATTAAATTAAATTCTTGTATGTTTGTAATCTGGATATGAATGGTCACCTGGTCTGTCAGACAGATGTCTCCCTATCTTTGTGAGAAATTATTATTATATTATATTATATTATATTATATTATATTATATTATATTATATTATATTATATTATATTATATTATATTACATTGAATATTTAGAAACGTAGCAAGGTAACTAGGAATGATGTATATTATATTATATTATATTATATTATATTATATTATATTGAATATTTAGAAACGTGGCAAGGTAACTAGGAATGATGTATCAATAGTGCTTCAAAATACATAGTGAGTAAATACAGGGTGTTTCAGAAATACTTTGACAAACCTTGGGGGCATGTTCCTCACACCAAAACAAGAAAAAAAGTTCATATAAATATATGTGTCCGAAAATCCTTAATTTTTTAGTTATTAATGAAAGAACATAATTAAACATCTGTTAGATATTGCCAGTTTGGTAGCAAGTGTTACAACTTTAATCAATTCAGAAACTCATGACAAATGTTCAAAATGTTCTCCTCTTGCTCCACACACGCATGCACTAGTCGGATCATGAACTGTCGCGCCCTTTCAAATACACATAAGGTGTCGAACGGTTTCGCAGGCTTCCATGGTACGTTGATGAAGTGTCTCTGCATTAGGAATGCCTACTGCATAAACCAATTCTTTTAGAAGGCCCCACAGATAAAAATTCACATGATTGAGGTCGGGGGAACGTGCAGGCCACGGAATTGTTGATATGCATTATCAATTGTTTCATTATGTTCTTTCATTAATAACTTAAAAAACTTAGGATTTTCGGACATTATGTTTATACGAACTTTTTTCTTGTTTTGGTGTGAGGAACATGCCCCCAAGGTTTGTAAAAGTATTTCTGAAACACTCTGTATATAAAAAAAGGTTTCAGTAGTAATTGCTTTTTTTTAGACGACATTACATACAATTTCCACATGGACTTAAAGCATAAAGAGTGATTAGAGAATTTTATATACAGTAATACAAAATTTTCCTGGGGTTTTATGTACAGTTGACTGCACACACACTTCCCCATATTGTCACGTGGTGGTCATAATGCTGAGATTTTTCAAAACAGAATATCATTTTAGCATTAGAATTATAACCTTACTTTGTTATTCAATAGTGGCCACCTACAAATTTCACTTGTCAACTTTTTGTTTATGTATCATGGCCTACTATAACAGATTACGATTTTAGACCTATACACGTTTCTACAATACAGAATTTAAAGAATAATTTCAGCCATTGAAAAATTGTTTAACTTGTCCAAAATCATTATCAACTTTTGTTAAGTAGTTAATAGTTATTTTTGCAACAAGTGAATAATCTTGATGGTTATGGCATGAGTAAATATTTGTCGCACGAACGATAGTGAGTGTGACAATTTTCACGAGTGTCAGAATGAGACTATTCACGAATTGGATACAACACTTTATAACTTCTTAGCATTATAAATTGTAGGAAAGAAATTATGAAATATTTCCGCATCCATAGCTGACAAAGTCTTCATATGTTCGTCTCGATTAGTTGCACCTGGCATTGGCATTGAATAAAGAGAAATGGATGACCTTGCAGATATTACAAACTCTAGTTATACCTTAGGTATCAAATTTTATGTTACAAATGTTCCTTTATTTTGTTAATATAGCTTCTCTGAACCTACGTGATATTACAAAATGACACAAAAATGTTGAAGATTGGAAATAAATAACACGTTACCTTCTGTCCTGCATTTCATTTCTTGTTACGTGGCGCGTAGAAGCGGTAAGTAAAAAAAATAGCCAGACGAGTTGCATGCATCCCTACTCAAGCGTTCCGGTATTACGTCATAGCGAATACGTCATTGCTATTATTGACACGCGTGCCTTAATAAGCCAATTACGCACGATACTGGATGTAGTAACAACCTGTTTATAATACTAAGATCGCATAAAATAGTGTTACAGCTGGCACCAGCGTTTTTGGCGTGTGTCCTAGAATATTGTACCCAGTATTTGAGCATGTTGCTAATGCAGCTGAGAATGGTACCACTTCCTATACACGTCACATTAGTCATTTGCCAAACACAGTTGTCAGAATGACTGCGGTAAAGGTAAGACACTAGCACTTAACGTTCCCATTACTTATTTCACATGCCAAAAACTGTGAAGCGGACTGTAACGGCTGTTATAGTGAAGTGCTGGTTATTTTAAACAAAATTATGTTGACGATATGGAAAACACATTAACAAAACGTTAAAAATAAACAGCCTGTTATTTTAATATTTGTTAATTCAAATTAAATATTGCTCGGAGAAACTGGCCACGAATATTATTTGTATTTTGTTAATTTTTGTGTATTATTTTAGAACAGCTTTGAAAAAAATCAATTTTAATCAAGAAATAATAACAGAAGTTCACTAATATAACTCCTGAAGAAGTTTTTGTTTGCACGCATAACATTAAGTAAGCAGTAGGTATGTAATTTACTGCACGAATTCTGAGAATTTCCACCATACCGTATAATTAAGAAGAGATGTCAATAAATGTGAAGCTACATGTTGGTTCATTATGAGAAAAAGAAGTGCTTACACAAATTTTGGTCACTTGAGCGCAATTACGAAGGCCGTAAAAAATAAGTTTCCCTGTGGCCGTTTACAGAAAGAGAACAAAATTTCATGGAAAGTTTTATTGGAACAGATATAAGTTAGTTTTCAACGTATTCACCACCAGCTTTGAGACATTTGTCATTTCGTGGGATCAATTTTTGTATCCTTGTGTCGTAGATGTCTGCCGTCTGGAATCGGAACCAATGTGTCTGAACATGTTTTTGACGTGAGTCATTTCTGCGCGCTTCCAGGATTTCACAGGTCTCCAAATGTGAGACGGCTGTGGTTTCTGCATGGAATGACAGCCCTATATCAACAGTGCATGAAACTCGAATAAACTCATTTCGCCACAAATAATGGCATGTGCTGTTTCTGCAATCCCTGATTCACTTGTATTATATTAACAAAGTTATGTTAGAGTTTTATGACAATTGATCCGTTAGATAACCCTTTATGTGAAATATTTTCCACGTGTTTTAGAGTTTCATTCATTGGCCACTACGATTTTAAAATGGTGATAGTCTGAGAAATAGTTGAAAAGTTATTGTTAATCATATTATTAAGCATGATAAAATCATGTCAGACTAAGTGGGTTTGTCTGGAGCTTTACAGTCTACTGCATGAGCGTTTTTGAGTTGACTGTACGTATTTGATGCGTGGCACAGTATTAAACAAACGTAATGCTACACGTTGCGAGGTGGAATAGGGGCTAAATCTGCTGACTCTACTGATAACTCAGATATTTTTCGTCGCAAACCCTGAGTTCCCTATATCAAATAACTTGTCTACAACCAGATTAATTTCTTAGGTTGAATTATGAAATACCTTTTAGAGTGTACGGACTCTCGGTAGAATTGTGCCGGCATTCATGTAAGCAACGTAACGTTATATGGGCACGCGCCGCATTTTCAGTGAAATTAGCTTGATGAAAACTTATCTTATGCTTTAAAAATACGTTCAAAATGACGACCCTCAGCTGCCGGCAAGGCAAACTTCCGACTTGGCCTTCTACGTCAGGGCGCTGCAGTCGACCAGGTGACAGTTTGTTACGATACGATGACGTCACAGCTTGTTACACATATTTTCCGCGTCGGAAGTCCGCTTTGCCAAGTAGTAGTTACAACTATAACATTGTCGATGACAACTGTTCAATTCTAATTGAGTGACAATTATCTCTTTGCTTGTTGCACATAACCTTGAAAGCCTCTGAATGCTCTGTCATATACAGTAAACAGCTGATAATGATTGACCTAATGCTATATATACAATCAAATGAACTATACCAATTGGAAAACATAGATTTTCTCTGCATCAAGACTGTAAAATGGAGGCCACATCTAGTGACGATGAAAATTTGTGAATTAAATTACGTTAGAGGTTATGAGGTTATGAACTTAATGATTTCACTCTAAATTTGGGAGAAAAACGATTCTGGAAAATACGATGGCAATCGTAGAATGTCAAGACCATCAAAATTATGAAAAGAGTAGCCGGAAGCAGAGAAGAATGGTTTCATTGATAAGGTATTCTCTTTAGATAAAAAGGAGAAGAACTTCTGAAGAAATATTTTTTGAAAGTTTTCATGTAATCCTAATTCTAAAATAACAGATTCGTGTACAGCTACCTTGTTATTTTTTCATCGGAACTTCCATGATTTCGTGGTGAAAAAAACAACGGCCATTTGAAATATTAATGAATATTAATGAATAATACGTAAGTATCTAAATTTTTGTCCACCAAATACAAAAGTGCAAATAATCGCAAATAAATATCTCTTCTCTGCAATCTATAGAGCTTATTCAACCATTAACAAAAACGTTTCGTAATATGGGGCAACATGCACTTTATTATTCCTTTTAAAACACTAAAATATGTTATCATAAATTCCATTCCTCAAAGTTATGACATACTATGCTCACACTTTTTTTTCTCATCTCGCACTATTACATAAAAACATTGCTTTGAAAAGATATGGCAAAAAATTGTGGTTCGTGTCCTGAATTTATAAGTTTGGATAATAAAATATTTAAGAGAAAAATTAAACATTTTATATGACATTTATTTAATATATATTTCCCTTCCATATGCCTTCCTAGTGTGCAAATAGGTGTGCAAAAAATAAAATAATACTAGCATTTGATATGTTTTACTGTATTTACCCGAATAATGGACGCCCCCGCATAATGGACGCACCCCAAATTTTCGCGGTAAAATAAAAAAAAATTCCCCGCGTAATAGACGCATAGATGAATGTGAATCTGTGACAAATGATAACAGTGATGCTGAACCTGACTGTGAATGAGGTAAGGCTAATGTTAATAATAACAATAAAATGTCTTGTCTTATTGTCACTGTATTCATTGTTACAAGTTACCTAACATCTGTTTATGCAACTGCTGCTAACTATCGATCGTATTAAGTGCAATGCAATCGATATATAAATTAGTCGTGGCCATTATATCGTTATGTATTGTATTGATTATTTCAACATTCGACCTGGCGCACCTTTAATAAGTTTTTTTTTCACTAATTTTTTTTTTCTCGCATAAAGGACGCACCCTAGTTTTGTGTTATAAATATCGAGAAAAAAAAGTGCGTCTGCTGCGCGGGTAAATAGGATATTTGTGTAGAAAATTATTTACAATAAGGATTAGAAGTTTAATTTTCAATTTCCTATTTCAAAACTTATTTTTATGATTTATATCCCTTTACCCAAACACCATCAAATTGCGAATGGAGAAAAAAATTCTTTTTTACTGTTTACACAGAATTACCTGCACTGCTCTCTCATTATTGTAATATGATAATCATACATCTTATTATTCTACAAACTGTAGATTTATAAACATAAATATGATCTCCTATCACATTCTGAAATGGTCATGTTGCGTAATAGAACAAGGCAATCAACAGCTGGTTGCTTGTTGACATTGCAGTCTTACTGTGCAACATTTTTTTTTAATACCATGGACGTTTTCATGTAAGACATGAATGCGTCTTTCGTCAATCTAAATTTAATCTTAAATCCAATCTAGAGGAATATCCTTGGTCTAGAGGAATATTCCTGTCTCTGAATATCCTTGGTCTAGGTAGATGTTGTACCATATCAAATATAACCTTTCTCACACAACTACCTTGTATTGTAAAAATCACTCAGTAAGTAGCGTTGCCTTTATGCGGTGGATGGGACGAGGACGACATGATTTGTCTCGAATTATAATTGTTCTGCACACGTTTTAACAAGCCGTTCCCATGCAATTTGCAACCTTACCCACCCTCTTTCTAATTCTTCCAGGGAAAACCCGTGTCAAGTCTGACATGAGACTTCCAGGTTATTGCTTGATCTCTTTATTTTTAAATTTAGTAGACCTATATTGAAATGGGACTTTTCGAGCAATTAGAAAGTATGGTTCTCGGCTGGAATAATCCTACCCTTCTGAATGAAACAGGAATGTCACTTTTCAAACAACAGTTTGCAAATGCCTATAGTTTGAGGTTTTAGTCGGTACTTGTTTCTTACAGAGAGCAGCTAAAACGCATATGTCCCACATCTCCTCTTATTTTCTCCTAATCCAGTAAAACGAAACAGTGCTTGCAGTACTGTTATATCCAGGGAAAGGATTTATATGTAAATACATATTTACTTATAAAGCTAATATAATTTATATTTTGCATTATCTTTATGTTTCACAATGTGTAGGGTTGAAAAATCCTACTTTTATTTTCCATATTTTTCCATATTTTAGAGTTTAGTACATATTTTCGTTAATTTCCATATATTTTCCATATTTCATATAAAACAGTCCATATTATATTAGGTTTAACAATAAAACAAAACAAAATTCCATTAACTTTTAAAAATACATTTCAACAATAGAGATTTAAACACATGTTCAGTAATCCCTTTAACATCAGAGTTATTTGAAAATTAGCAGTCCTATCAACAATGGGAAAGTAAGTTACAAAACTGTATTAATTTAATTTAAAATTTTTAACAGACTTCAGTTGTGCAGCTCAACAGTTAAATGCCAGTCAGAGTACACATAGGTTCAGTTTTGTAAATCATACTATAAAGACGGTAAATATGCCAAAAGTACGTCATTCAGTCAATTTAAAATCAAAACTAACAAGTTACATTTCAGAATTTAAAGAAGATGGTTTATCAACTGACAATAAAATATTATTTTGTAATTTGTGTCAGTGTGCAGTATCATCTACACAAAAGTTCCTGGTGCAACAACACATTACAACTAGTAAACATCAGGCCAACAAACAACTAAATTCCAAGCAGAGACAATTGTTTTTAACACAACCAACAACATCGAATGTAAGATCTGAGTTTAACATCGACCTGTGCCGTTCTCTCATCTCTGCTGATATTCCTCTCTACAAACTAAAGAATAAGGTCTTCAGGGAATTCCTTGAAAAATATACTCAACATACAATCCCGGATGAGTCAACACTTAGGAAGACGTATGCTCCATCCATCTACGATGAGACAATACAGAAGATAAGAGATGAAATTAAAGATAGTTCAATTTGGGTTTCCATTGATGAGACTCCCGACAAAGAAGGTAGACTTGTTGGTAATGTAGTTATCGGTTTGTTAAGTGAACAATATTCTGAACGAATTCTTTTACATTGTGATGTTCTAGAAAAGTGCAATAACAAAACTATAGTTAAACTGTTCAACGAAGCTATGGGTATCCTGTGGCCAAAGGGTATTATGTACGATAATGTGTTATTCTTTATTAGCGATGCTGCCCCTTATATGGTCAAAGCTGGACAAGCATTATCTGTTGTATATCCTAAATTGACTCATTTTACTTGTGTGGCGCATGCATTTCATCGTGTGGCAGAAGTGGTCAGAGACAATTTCCCTAAAGTAGATTTGTTGATTTCATCAGTGAAAAAAGTATTTCTCAAAGCTCCCAGTAGAGTTAACGTGTTGAAAGAAATGTACCCTGAAATTCCATTGCCACCAAAGCCAATTTTAACTAGATGGGGTACATGGCTAGAAGCAGTTGAATATTATGCCGAACATATAGACTCTATTAACAATGTTCTCCTTGCATTGGACTCTGAAGATGCAGTCTCAATTGATACTGCGAAAACAGTTACCTGTGACATAAGTGTGAAGAATGACTTAGCTCACATTCAGCATACATTTTCATGCATCATAAAAACGCTCAAAAGTCTCCAAAATAGGCACCTTTCACTATCTGAAAGTTTTGAAATTATAAATAGTACTGTGGAACAACTGAATCGTGGTAGAGGTAAAGTTGCAGATGCAGTAAGAGCTAAGGTGGACACTGTACTTTCAAAAAACCCTGGATATGAAGAACTACAAAAGGTTGTTGCTGTGATGAGTGGTGAATCAACAGTGAAGATTAACTTGGACTTATCCCCAGCAGACATTGTGAAATTGAATTATGTACCAGTTACTTCTTGTGACGTCGAACGCTCTTTTAGTCAGTATAAATCTATCCTCAGAGACAATAGAAGAAGATTCACTTTTCAGCACTTGAAAGAAATGTTTGTAACCTATTGTTATGGTAACAGACAATAAAAATTGTGTTTTGTTGAAACTACATTGGAAGATAAGGTACGTCCATTATATTTTTTGTTTAGTTTGATTAAAATGTACCAATATTTAACGTACATAGTCATTTTTTTATAATTTTAAGTCCATATTTAATTCCATATTTTGGTAAAAATCCATATTTAATTCCATATTTTGGTAAAAATAACTACATATATATTTACATATTTCATATATTTTTAGTCCATATAAATCCGTTCCCTGGTTATATCATTCATTTCACTCAGTTCTCTGGTTTTAGTACTTCAATATCTTACCTATAAAATGCAAATGAGTTTATCTACTGCTTTTAACTAACTAAAATGGCCCCTGTATCTTCAACCCTAATGACAAAAATAAAATCATGAATTGCAATGGACGAAGTTTACACTACAGATGGAAAAATAGTAATGTGTCAACTGTGCGGTAAAAAAGTCTGGTGCTCTATGAAATCACAACTGGAGAGTCTTACCTATCCTATACCTGCCAGATATTGATATTAAATATTTGTGCGAGATCGTGCGTATTTGCTTGTTTTCCGCACAGAACCAATACGCGGTAAGTGTGAAATACCACATTCAGTATTCCCAACGGAACACACATAACAATTTCCCTCTTCTTACCGCTTAAGCGCGACATTCATTTTACTGCTTTAGGCTTTTAACATATTATTTTTTAGAGACGTTTAACATAGTAATAATTATAAATTGGAAACTTACCACTGTAATTTCACCTAAATTGCAATGTTAATTATTGTTTTTAAATATTTGCAAAAATTAAGTACTCTCTACTACTCCACGAAACTTATTGCATTCCTGATACAAGTAACATTAAAGAAGCCGTAAAAAAATCAACAAGATTCCAAATGCGGATGTTATTACTGCAATATGTTATATAAATAATATTGTTAAAATATTAAAATGAAAAATAAATCATTACATAACCTTACCGTTTGTTTTAAGTTCGCATTTATAGACTGGGGGGAAAAAAGACAGACGTATGTCACGGCCTGCTGGAGTATAGTAAACACAGAAAACATTTTATAGCAACAATGTTGAAGAAAGATATTTTGGTGTTCCGAAGTTGCCGTCATTAAACAGAAACCAACATGGAGATTTCATTGCAACTAATTAGAAATTCGTCTTTCAGGTATGTAATAAACGATCTTCGCACAAAATAATGTACGATATACGAGCGGTATGTTTGTTTTCATGTTCTCGGAAATTAAAAAAGCTCAACTACGTTTCGCTTTTTCAATCTTTTCCTGGAACATGAAAACGTCAACATACCGCTCTTGTAACGTATATTACTATTTCATGATTTTACATATTCAGCATATTTTTCTTACATAAATATGTACATATTTCACAACTTGATATTACATAAAAATTCGGTCCCTACTCATGAACCACCTTGTATATTCCCTTAAAAAGATCATTCTTGCAACGCTTACTGATGCTAAATGAACACTTACAGGACCAATAGTGCTTAACGAAGTTATAAAATGCGTTTTTGCCACCCATAGTGTCTCCGAGTCTTCCGGAAAGCATAAAAAGAAAATTCCAGCGTGACTGTAAGACATTTCACGATATAAATCGAATTTTCTGACCGTGACATTGTACTGAAGTATTGTGAAACGACACCACATGCTTATAGCAGAGTCACGTGCCATAGTTATTATACTTTCATCAAGTCACCGAGCTAAGGGGGCGCAAATGTACTGCAAAACTGGGGTAGGGTCATTTCTTAGATTCGATCGGATATACCGTCGAATAGGAGGCAAACACGTCAATCGCGACCTTCAATCGAACCCCTGACCAAAGCCTAGTCAAATGCAAGTCACCAGCTTATCGAAATTAATTATAAAAAAAACTTTAAAACTTCCCCTGCGGTGACGAGGGGGTGCGTCAACCAATGACCCGCGCGCGCGAAGAATTCAGGGAGGGGAAGCCGGCGCTATTTACAGTCACTGACACAGATAGAGACGTCAAACACGTGCGCCCGACGACAGTCGCTTCTTCCAATGAGCTCGCGCCCCATCGCCAGCAGATAAACACTATGCAACGTAAGTCTCTATTGGTTTTGCAACAAATGTTTTCTCGGCCCAGTGATATATTTACTTTAGCAAGAAAATATTACGGTGAGTGAACGTTATATATAAAATCTCTTATAAAGAAAGAATAACAATATTTCTTCCGTTGTGACTCAACGTTTCTTGTTACAAATTAAACTGACCTCAATTATATCCTCAAAAGCGATTTCAACACTGACGCAGCTTTCGTAGTACTTATATTTATTGAAAATCATCTGTCCTCAAGTGAGATTGACCACTGGGATCCGGAATTACAAGCATAAAAATTAAATAAAAATGAAATGAGTGAAATAATTATTCGCTTTGTACATTTAAAACAAAAATCTATGTGTTAGCATATGAATGATAGTGTAGAATTTGAAGAGAGGCCTTCAGAAATTCCATCACAATCTTCAGAATCTCATAAAAGGGAATTTTAAAATATTTAAGGATATTACATGTAAATTTCGGTAAACAATTAATAATATATTTATGTTTATACTGCGTTACGGATGGCTTTACATCATGCAAACTAGACGCTCGAGGAATCCTGCTTCTTGTGACCAGTGTTAGTTTGATATTTTTAATTGAGGATGAAACAACTAAAAAATTATTTTTAAAGAAGTTAAAAGAATAACAATAATAGACCCTAATCAGCATCATCATCGTTCAATTCAAGCACTAGACCTAGTGGTCTGATGCGGTCTCAATGGTCTCATGCCTTCTTTTTAATTGTCTTTCAACAGATCGTTGTCCAGGAGGGCGGCAATGTAGCACTGTCTTTGACCATCTTTCTGTTGGCATTTTCTCAACATGCTGTTTCCAATTAATTCTATAGATTTGAAGAAAATTTAATATAGATTGGACGTTCAATTCTTCCAAAATTTCTGTATTTCGTTTTCTACCCCAAAGTGTGTATCGCGCTGTTTTTCTCATGAATTTCATTTCGTTGGTAGTTATACGTTGAACATCTTTTTTTGTCAAAGTGCAGGTTTCTGATCCATGGACTAAAGTAGGTCGTGGTAAAATGTTGTACATCTTTAATCTTGTATGTTTCTGTACCAAATTACGTTTGAAAACTGAATTGATAATGCTGAAAACCTTTACAAAATTAGCTATTTTAGAATCGATATCCTTTCTTTTTTATATGAAAGACAGTACCCTAAAAATAGTTAAATGTATTCACTTGTTTTAGAATTCTGTTTTCAATACAGATCTTACTTCTTATTGAATATTTACCTTTAAACGCCATAACTTTTGACTTTTCTATAGAAATGCTCATATTATAGTCTTTTGCAACTGTGTTTAATGAATATATTGACTTTTGGAGATCATCTTCTGAAGTGGCTAATAGAATCTGGTCATCTGCGAAGAGGATTGTATTTATTTTGTTTAGTCTGTTTATAGGAACATAGCCTTTTGTTTGGGTTTTAGAAACGCCATTTACACAATATCATAGAGTTCATTATTATTATTTTTATTATTATTATTATTATTATTATTATTATTATTATTATTATTATTATTAATTGCTGTGGATGAATTTTCAATGATTTTGTTACCCTTGATGATACAACATCAGAAATATCTATCATTCTCTTTTGGTTTCATAAAATATTTTTCTTGCTTTTTCTGGATGTATAATTAAAGATTATGGCGTCTATTTTGTCAGCGAAAGTTTGTCATTCTATCATAACTGCACTTCTACTCAAATAATAAGTTAATCTTACAAATAATCTACATGGCATTGAGTGTAACGAAGCTGCAATAGAAAAAGAAATGTTAGTAATAAAAACCCAGAAAATACTTTTATTTCTGAAGTGTACTATTCCCCACATAAGCCCTATTACTTAGCGCTCGATTGTTAACAACTCTTCAGCTTCGATCTTGGTACCAGTAAAGTGTGTTGAGATATTCTGCTGTCATATCTGTCATAAAAAATCTTGGCTTCTTTTTTGATAATAATCTAAGTTGGAATTTTCAAGTTAAAGAAACGATAAAAAAAAATCTGTTCCTCCATTCACTGTTTGAGTCGCTTGAGAAACTTCTTGCCCCAGCAAATAAAACTTACCCTAGTACAAACCCTAGTAATGCCGCACTTCGATTATTGTGACGTTTTGTTAAGTGATCTAAGTTCTGAACTGTCAGTCAAGTTACAGCGAGCTCAGAATATGTGCGTCAGATACGTGTGCAACATCCGACGATATGATCACATATCACCGTCCTTCGCAAGTCTTTCGTGGCTCCGACTTAAAGAACACAGAAATTTACACTCTTTGTCTTTACTCTTTCGAATTCTGCACACCTCAACACCAAATTACCTTTCGTCTCGTTTCTCTTATCTATACTCTAACCACGTCATAAATACCAGATCACTTATCTGTGGCACGCTAAGTATACCTCTTCATAGAACATCTTGTTATTCATCATCTTTTACAGTATCCACCTCGCGTCAATGGAATTCCTTGTCACAAAGTATTAGGGGCTGCAAGACAATAAACACCTTTAAAAACAGCTTAAAAGAAAACCTTATTAGCATTTCACTCCCCAATCATACTGATTTAAACTATCACTGACCACATTGTTACTTCTTTCTTTAGTCATCACCCTGATAGTGCTGTATTTTCAAAATTGTCTCATAATAATCTCTTTCTATTATCTAATATTATTTTAAATATATTAACATTCTATGTATTTTAGCTTAATTCTGCTACACAGTTTATTTCAGTGTTTAATTAATAGTTCATAGTATTTTGTTGTTTAATTCGTAAATAACTATTGTATGCATGTAACTCTCTTCTAAATCAAATTGTTGAATTCTTTGTAAGTTCATGGATATGTATATATAATTTTTGCTGGTTGAATGGAAGAGAAGGCCTTACGGCCTTAACTGTGCCACCTAAAATAAATCATTATTATTATTATTATTATTATTATTATTATTATTATTATTATTATTATTATTATTATTATTATTGCTAGGTGTATTTCCTGAGAACATTATCAAAATTGATAATGGAATTTCTTTTTTCCTCTTTGTTTTACAAATTTAGGTTTTCTATAAAATATGTTGAAATTATAGTGATCATTAACTAATTAAGTTCAAGATTCAAATTATATATACATATTTATTTATTCATTCATTCATTTATTTATTTATATATTCACAACGATACCAGTGATATATATGAGTGTATGTATAGTACTATTACTATGAGGTTTAGTGAGTGGAAACAATGACATAATAGGCCTAAATAATTAAATAAAGCAATTTTAAAGTTGCGTCAGCATCTGTTGGCCTTTCTAGCGATATCGGTGTTTCCTGAAACACAATTAGTTTTCAAGTCCATTGATTGTAGGCCTACAGTGTGAAAGTAATTTTAACAATGATGCACTGAAATTTTTCTTATTGTATATATTTATCATCTTCCGCGCCGTGGCGTCGTAGTATAAGGCATCCTGCCTAGGGCTCGCGTTACGTAATGCGCGCTGGTTCATGCGGGAAGAAATTTTCTCATAAAATTTCGGCCAGTGTATGAGACCGGTGCCCACCCAGCATCGTGATGCATTTGGGGAGCTACGACAGGTAGCGAAAATCCGGTTTCGCAAACCAGCTATAACGGCTGGGGGTCATCGTGCTAACCACACGATACCTCCATTCTGGTTGGATGATCGTCCACCTCTGCTTCGGCATGTGGACGTGAGTCCAGCAGTCGACTGGTCCGTCTTGGCCCTTCATGGACTGTAGCGCCATGGATTTACTTTTATTTTTACTATATATTTATCATCTGGTAAATGTTCATCGCTTCTTAATACTGCATATTACAGTGAACGACCTGAGGTATTTAGCATTAAAGCGTAAATTCCAATACATTGAAATACCTCAAAGTTCAAACAATGAAAAAAAAATGAGTGCATAATCAATTTTAAATTTTTTCGAACCATAAATCAATAGTTTTAGTTAGGAATGTAGCCTTTTATGGGTCTCCGCAGTCTTCTTTACTTTTATCATTATGGAACTTCTAGAGAAAATAATGAGACATTGTGGAAATATATTTAAAAATCTTGGCGAAAATATAAAACTTTAAAACATCTAATATTATGAAACTTTTTTTACCCTACAGATGATGGATATTCAAAAAATGCAGTTGGATTTTCTCTCTTTGTAATCAGTGAATTCAGTAAGACTGCCATAACAGTAGATATAATATGTTTCATTTGTGAGCTATACTATTAATAATATGTTACCATTTAAACCTGTAAACCTTAATTCTTGATCTGTTCAAATTCAAAGTGTTTTTCGGTTTAGGGCCTTTCCTAATATTTATTAAGCAATGAAGGACTGTAGAGATCCAGAAACAAAATTTGGGCCATCTAAATTTTCCGAGTTCAAGTTAAAACATATTGCGCATACTCAGTGCTTACTGAGCATACGCAGTATAACGCAATATGTTATAACTTGAACTCGGAAAATTTAGATGGCCCAAATTTTGTTTCTGGATCTATACAACGTAATTTAAAACTAATTTATATCAATATAAACAAGACATAAAATTAATTCAAAATCGCAGACGATATCAGCAACATACTTGAGTGATTGGATCTAATCATAGGTGAGGAGGATGAAATCTACGAAGTAGAACTTGTTTTGTAAAGCACGTACGGTCAAAAGACCCGTGCATAGGATTTAAGAGAAAATTATGATAATATAGTGCATTTGTATGCATAATATTGCTGAATAAATCCATCTATTAGGAACAAAGAACTGGACCATAAGATTGGATTATCTTTCATTCAAATTGAACGAATTAATATTCTTACATCAGAATGCACAAATTTTGAAGACGATGACGACCTTACACTATTCAATCCTCCTTTCCCTTCCAGTGTTAGAAGTCGTTAGAAGGGAATTCCTTTGACGTATCATCAGCATTGTTCTATTCTAGAGCATTCAAACGGTTAAATATTTCAGGATAGTTTGACTTGTGTTTAAGTGTTCTTCCAGCAACCCTTCGAAATCACGCAAAGTATAAATTTCATACTATACAACTTTCTGTCGTTTTAATTGAAACTAACTTACTTTTGGTTAGCGCGTCTGGCCGCGAAACCAGGTGGCCCGGGTTCGATTCTCGGTCGGGGCAAGTTACCTGGTTGAGGTTTTTTCCGGGGTTTTCCCTCAAACCAATTTGAGCAAATGCTGGATAACTTTCGGTGTTGGACCCCGGATTCATTTCACCGGCATTATCACCTTCACCTCATTCAGACGCTAAATAACCTTAGATGTTGATAAAGCGTCGTAAAATAACCTACTAAAAAAAACTTACTTTTAAAAGCGATTCCACTTATTAACGGTTGCCTTGTAATTCCCTTCTCCATTCTCATCTATCTTTCCACAGGTCTTCATATAGTCCTCTGGATTCCATAACCTTTTTAATATTTTCTCTCCATTTAAATCTTGGATGTCCTTTTTTCCTACGTCCATGTGGAGATCAGTTTATTAACGTCCTGGGCCATCTATCCGCTGGATATGACCATAATTGTAGAGATGATTCCCAGACTGATTGTCCGTGACATTTCGTCCACAGAATTTACGTCCATCAGAAAAGTTCGTCCAGTTGAGATTTCAGTCCACAGTAATTTTATGTCCATAATAATTTTGTCCACCTATTACGTCAACTTATAAAAATCGTCCACTATATGGTTTCGTCCACCATCCTGAAATGTCCTCATATATTTTTGTCCATTTTATATATTATTAGTACATATTTCTTAGTCCACAATATTTATTTTATGGTCCATTGTAGAAAATATATGTATATATATATATATATATATATATATATCCTTTACAGAATACTGTACATAAGCGACTTTATTTCAGTGATATTCAAAAAATTTTATTTTAGAAGAAAATAAAGAAAATTTCAAATAACATTATCTTCTACTTCTCTATTCATACCTCTCTTCGGTATTGTACAATTTTAATCTATAGTTGCTGGCACGCAAATATAAATCGAGCACATTTTATGTCCTGTTGACAGTACGTAATAATAATTTTTATGGTAAATTTAGTACTATTTCCTAACCTTCAGTGGCCTGAATTTCTTTCCCTTATTACAACTGCAGGCTATTATTTGAGAAGTGCAGTGCTAATGGAATGACAAAAATTTTCGCTGACAAAATTTACGCTATAATCTTTATTTCTGCATCCAGAAAAATGCAGGAATTTCATTTGGGTATTGTTCGGCCCTTCTTTTGACTCCTGCCACGTTTCTCGCATCATCTTCAGCTCTATTCCCAATATAAAAAACTGCTTTATTTCAATATGCTGTAACTACGGCTGGAAACCTGATGACATAAAAATACATCATGAGAAACAATGTCTCCATCCACAAAAATCACCCTGTCACATTTTCAACGTTGGCGACACTGCAGTGTGGTTGTGGGAGAGTCTACTGAGGCAATGGACGGGCGCATATGATGCGAAGTACTGCCAGTTGGATCATCGTATGCGCATCCTCGGGTCCAGTGATGGTGGTAATTACCACAGATTCCCATATGCCAGAGAGTAAAAGAGTGGCTATGCGTTATGAAAAATACATAATGTGGGCCTTGAACTGTAATTCGAAGTAATTTCCAAATAGTAACCACTTAACGTTTTCGGATCTCCCTGGCCTCGGGGGTCTCCCGCAACGCGGGATCTGCGGGGGTGTAAGTTTCGGCACTGGTAATACTTTCCAATAAATAAAATGGTTTAAATTGATTTATAGTCATTATTTCGATAACAAAGTAGTAAGTTATTTATCTGTTGGAGATACAGAATAAATTGAAGGAAATTATAAATCGGTTTAGCTTAAAATAATACTCAATTGGCTTATGGTGTTTTGAGACGTGAAGAAATTGTTGTTATAAGTGCCACACAAGAAGAATCAAGAAAATGATTGTGTTGAAGAAACTGTAATAACCGGTGACATTGCTACTCGTGCAGAAGAAGCGAGCATGCTTTATAAATAAAATGGTTGTAAATTCGAGGAAAGTTGAACGTAATGGAAAGGTCAGTACGTTGCACATTATTCAGCCGCTTCTCATTGAGACCTCATAAGAGCGCGTGGGTAGTTTGGAACCAGAGCTCCATGGTTATATGATCTCGGTATTAGAATGAAGTGCAATTTTTAGTCCCGGGGAAAGGCTCAGTACTCAATTTTAAAAGAGGTTTTACGAACCCCCGTGCCATCGTTGAATTGTTACCGACACTGAAATTATTTTGTGAAGTTATTTGGTTCAGAGCCGATTTCACCAATATGTTACTAATCCACAATTAACTAATTGTAATTTAACTTCAATACGGAAGTTAAATCATACATAATTATTTTGCATTTCACCAAATTAATACGCATTTAAAATAAAGCCAATTAGTCTAATTCCCAATTAAGTCATAACGACCTTCGGGATCATAATAAAATCACAGTCTAGTACATACAGTCACGAAGCTTGAGGTTGCATTTCTCGCGATACAGTGCTCCAAGCGGTTAGCAACTGGGAGTACTATGAACAATAGACTGTGCGATAGTAGCGATCCTAGTGGCTAGCAACTAAAGTTCAACTCATAGATGGCCAACTATCTTCCATTTATATAGCAGAAGCTGGAGTTCCACAAGGCTCTGTGCTTGGTCCTATATTGTACTGTCTCTACACTTCAGACATTCCGACTACTCTCAAAACTAAAACACTTCTGTACGCTCATGACACAGTTATATATAGTGTTAAATTAAGTCCTCAATATGCTGTCTCTGCAGTTCAAAACCATGTACTTATATTAGAAGAATGTATGTATGTATTTATTCACACTGCAATGGGTATGTATCCGGTGGCAGTGGTAACTAAATACACTCAATAATGACAATAATAAACTTATTAATTAAAAGTACAATTAATAATAATACTAATAATTAATACTAACAATAATTTATAATAATGATGATAATATTAATATTAATAATAATAATAATAATAATAATAATAACAGGGAATATCCTAAATTAAATGAAACGATCACTTAAAATAACATTTGAAATAAATCTAATTTGTATCTTAAACCTAAGATCGAACTAAAACCCACGAGTATGATATGTTCATATCTGCACAAGTATCTTTCAACATTACACTCATTTCGCTGTCAATTCACTCACTGCACTGGAACTACGACACATTTCACTGATTCTAGCCTGATTTCACTAACACTTCAAAAACATTTCACTGTTCAAATACTTTGCACTGTCACTATAAACTATAAAGCTTCACTGACAGGAACACGTTTCACTTACACTACACACTTCACTGACACAACACACTTCACTGATACAACATAATTCTTCACTGATACAACACTTCAATAACAACATATCATCTACACCCTTTATATACTGTGTATAATTACCGTCTATTAGTAAAGTCCTTAAGCCTATTTTTAAATACATTTTTGGTTTGGAATGGCTTATAGAATGGCGTATTTCTTTAAATCCAGAAAAATGCCAGTCAATAATTTTCTCCAAGTGTTTAAAAAGACCTCGTGACAAAATAAAAATATGCAATCAAGAAATTCAATACAGTGACCATGTAAAATATCTTGGTATTACTCTTGATAACAAGTTGTTATGGCACAAGCACATAAAAGCTATAACAACTAACAGCTCTCTTAAAATATCTCATCTTTACCCCCTGTTCAAATCTCCTGTTCTCAGTCTAAGAAGAAAAGTTATGCTCTACAAAATGCTGATTTTACCCATCCTAACTTACGTTGCCCCAGCTTGGTGTTATATTCCAAAAACAGTCTTTCAACCTCTTCAAATTGTTCAAAATAAAGTGCTCCGAATATTACATAATTCAGACTGGTACACAACAAGTGCACAAATACAATTTGATTTGGACATGACATTTCTGAAAGACTCATTACGTGAACAAGTTTAAGAAGTTTTATAACAGTGCAAATTCAAGTGAAAATCCATTCATCAAGCGTCTTGGCCAATACAATGCAAATTTCTACAAGAAACACAGAACACCAAAATCTATTTTAAGTGAATAACATGCACTTTTCCACAACCTCTGACTTCCTAAAATCTACACTAATGTCTCTGTGCCCAATTGTTTTGACAGCTGGACATGAACAATATTAGTGCATTATTATTTGAATTTACACTAAAATACGAAAAGGCAGAAAACATATTTGTTTTGGAACTTTATCAATAAATTGCTGAATGTGAAGAAAAAAAATATGTAACTATGTTCTAGACTGTAATGAAGTCGTAAGTTCGAAGGTCATGTGTCTTGTTAATGTAAGGAGTGACTTTTTAATAAGTTAATTTGTTATATTACGATAATAAACTGCCACTATAAACAGAGGAAGAAGAAAAGTTGGAAATAAACATCAAGAGATTTCAATGCAAGAAAACCTCAAACCAATTTCTTTAGCAACATTGAAGACACAACAGGATAATATGAAAGTAGATGCAAGGAAATATTATCACAGTCTAGTATATACAGTCGCGAAGCTCAATACGTAGTAAATATGCAAACATTAGATAGTTGCTCACCACTAGGATCGCTAATATCGCCTCATTACAGGCAATGCAAAATAGAACCGTCACAGTCTATTGTTTCTAGCACCCTCAAAACTCAAGCTTCGTGACTGTATATAGTAGACTGTGATATTATGCAACAAGCAAAATGGGAGGACTTCATGAATTCGCGCTATTTCAATGTCTTCAAATGTAATGCTAAGCCCACATGATAAATATGCTAATCATATTATTTTAGTTGTCGTAGTGTAGGCAACAGAAGATTGATTACATGTTTCTTCAATAAATGTTTAATTTCAATATTATTATGAAGTACTTAACTATAATTTGGAAAAGCTAAATTACCTTCTGTGCTATTGAAAATATACAACGCTTATGTTTTGTTTAGCCTAAACCGCATTTGCAAATCTTTTTCGTCCATTGTATTAAAATAATCTCTCCTTTCGGAAATTAGCATCGACCGTCTTGGTAAGAAATCATCATTTTCAAATATCAAGTTCATCATCCTCCTCACCATGATGAAAATTATTGACGTTAATGCAGAATTAATTATGTAAATGACCAAATATTGACCAATTAACTTAAATGTAGTTTAATGAGAGCTTAAAATCCAATTTGTGTTCGTGAAATGCAATGTCCATTTAAATGTCAATTATAAAGACTTTAAGTGATAATTAATGTTAACTAAGCTTAGTGAAATCGGCCTTTAATGTCGTTACATAAATAAAATAGTCAATACGCCTATCCAGTTGTGTCATTCTAACCGGCATGCAATGTTGCCTATCGTCTTCGACATGCGTACATGATAGCTAATAACTTTGCTCTGCGCGCATTGTCCGAGCGTTCAATGTCTGTAACGTAATATTAAAGTTGCATACTACCATTTTATCGATGGTCGTATTTTATCTATTTTCTAATGACACGTACAGTCATAGAAACAAAGTAGCCGGTCGTGTTTTTTAACTGGGTACAAAACGGTACAGTTGTCGGCATAAATTCAGCAATCATATAAAGCACAATAATACAGGGACATAATTTTATTTTTACTAACATTTTTAATATTAACCTGTCTATATCTTTTGGATTAAAGGTCAAGAACCGGAAACACCTCTTGCTCCCCTTCCAAGACTGGAGTTCGATGATACTGGCGTAATATACAAACAAATCACTTTACTAGGTATAGGAGGGAAGAAAAGTAGTTCATCCATTTACGTAAACTACGAAATATCGCAATTTTGAGTTTGATAATTTTCAGTAGGTTTTTGTTTAATTAAAATACAGTACAGTATTAACACTTAGTGTTTTTACTCACGAATTGAGCTAACCATTCGGATGTATTAATTATGCAGTGTATATTGTACTGTTACAGCACATTAGTGTACAATATAGAGAATGAAGTTAAATTGAAAAATAATCATAATATGGATATTTAAACACATTTTTGAAAATGATGGCCGTTCATTTCGATGCAGGCTTCAGTTCTTTTGTGCATATTATCGCACTATAGACTATTGCACCTAATTCCAATTACCAGTTTCGTCCTTCGTACGAGTAACTCATGTTGAAATAATTCTCTACCTACTCTATAAAAGAGTACCTTACGTACTGTAAATTTAATCTTCACTTCTGCCCGATCCGAAAAGATAAAATTACTCAGAAAAGCTATCTACTGTCCGTTCAAGTGGTTTTGTCGCAGGGTCGCAGAAAGGGGGGGGGGGAATCACGTGACAGTTAATTACTTAACGACGTCCTTTTAAGTTATTTTAAACAGTTGTATAATATTACGTTGACGTCCAATTCCTAACAGAAATTAATGTTATCAGAAAAGAGCTAAGACAGCCCAGCTACAAGACTTTACAGAGGGGCGAACAGAAGCGGGTGGGGGAAACCGGGATGCGACGTAGGAAAACGGACGACAGTACCTGTGCGAAAATATGATTCCATATTGAAAGCTCTTTCGTCACTGGAAAACGATAACATATTTCTGGAACGTACTATACTCACTAACTCATTACTGCATACGCGGCCTCGGTTCTGTGTGGAGAACGATTGGAAGTTTAGTAGTAGAGGGGGTGGGAGTGAAGTACATTCAAAAACTCAGGTACAATAAAAATTGAAGTAAAATTAAAATGATGTCCCTGTACAATTAAAGCTAATCTTGATGTTATGATATACAAGAACGGACATCGTCATCAAAATTTAGAATATTGACATAATACATTTCGTATAATGTAAATGCTTGTTGATTGAGAAACGCGCATTAGATATAATATACATGCCAACTAACTGACGTTATACTGTACTCGTGCTCTCCGTGTCTCCTTGGTAGATGAATGGTAGTGCGTTAGCCTGGTAAGAAAATATTCCGTATTCGATACTCGTCTGTGTTATAATGATTATATATATATATATATATATATATATTTTTTTTTAATTTGAACATGCTTTACTCAGAATTGTAAATTTTTTCAATACATTTTGGGAAAATTTTGTAACTCTGAAAGGGCTGTTTTTAGGTCTCCATTTAATAAATGAACACCAACGACCTCTGTTGTTAGAGATTTCTTGAAATAATTTTTAATTCTTGAACAAGCATATAATAAGATTGAAACGGTTACACAGACCAGAACAATAATTTATAATTTCAACTTATTTTTTTTTATTTAGGCCTATTTTAGTAGGTTATTTTACGACGCTTTACTCTTAGGTTATTTAGCGTCTGAATGAGATGAAGATGATAATGCCGGTGAAATGAGTCCGGGGTCCAGCACCGAAGGTTACCCAGCATTTGCTCATATTAGGTGAGGCAAAACCCCGGAAAAAACCTCAACCAGGTAACTTGCCCCGACCTGGAATGGAACCCGGGCCACCTGGTTTCGAGGCCAGACGCACTAACCGTTACTCCATAGGTGTGGATAGCATTACAACTTAACTAGCATTATTACTATATTTTCTACTCTGTAATGAAAAGATGTTGAGAATACGGACAAAATAATAAAATATTCGAGTTAAATAAATTCCTCATAAATTCAATTATGATTTACACAATCTGGCTGCAAATTTGTTTTCCTTTTAATGAAATTCTAATTCTAATTCACTTTTTTCACAACTAGAATTACTGCATAACGTTAACATTTTAAAAATTATTGACAATGGAATATCGAATAAACACATTAAAATAAAATGTGTATAAAAAGCTTATGTAAACTTAATTACTGAATTTTTAACGATTTTTATAACTTTAGGAACGAAAGACAAAATATAACTCATTAAACATTTTTGGTCCTCATTTCCTCACGAGGTTTGAACATCGATGTATGAGGAAATAATCTCTCAACTCGTATGTTAGCCAATACACCACAAGATGCAGACAGAATCCTTCGATAAGGAAAGCTCAATCAAAGTCTATTAGGGTAGGAAAGAAACATACAGAATGTATATCACAGTTGTATGAACACTATTAAAATAAAATAATTATCAAAATTAATAAAATTCAGACATGTTTCGGAGACTGCCTCTCCATCCTCAGTGACTTTACCACGACGGCTGGTTCAGGTAATCGACCATCAGTCTCCTTTAAGCCACGCTACAACGCGGTCGATCACCTGAACCAGCCGTCGTGGTAAAGTCACTGAGGATGGAGAGGCAGTCTCCGAAACATGTCTGAATTTTATTAATTTTAATAGTTGTTTTATTTTAATAGTGTTCATTCAACTGTGATATATATTCTGTATGTTTCTTATCTAATCCATGAACACTGTTTAATTGACCCATATGTGTGATTTAATTATTAGGGTAGGTTAAAGTAAAATTAGCATTGTCAGTTCAAAGTAATTTACGGTATATTATTTAAGTATACAGTATAGCCTATTATTGCGATACTGCGATGGACTTTAATACCACAAGTCGTTTTATAAACCGTAATCTTACTAGAGGGTTTGATTTATCTAGAGAAAATAAAAACTCGAATGGGATAATTGACTATTATACGACTAGAAGAAAGTATATATAGATTAGAAGAAATAAAGTACTCTAATACAATAAAATATTTATTAACTTACTGAAATTGTATTTCACTAATGTTAGCTTCACCAAAACGTTTGAGTGGAGCCGCCATTTTCAGCTAACTATCTATGCGGTAAACAAATGACGACCACAAAGCATGTTTTATGGTATAGTAAAGAATTTTCAGTTTGAAATGTTGGCAAACAAAGAAACAAATGGTAGGGAGGTGATAAAAACAGAAGTATGTAAAGATTAAAAGAAATAAAGTACTCTAATACAATAAAATAGGTATTAATTCACTTATTAAAATTCTATTTCACCAATGTCAGCTTCACCAAAACGTTTGAACGAAGCCGCCATTTTCAATTGACTGTCTATGCGGGAACAAATGACGATCGCAAAGCAAGTTTTATAATACCGTAAGGAATTTGCACTTTGAAATGTTGGCAAACAAAGAAACGAATGCTAGGGAAGTGATAAAAACAGACAAATGCTAGGGAAGTGATAAAACAGAAATGCTAGGGAAGTGTTAAAAACAAACAAATGCTAGGGAAGTGATAAAATTGTAGAGATAAACAGCCATGATTGGTTGAAACACTCAGATTTGAGATCAGCTATCTACAAGTTTTTACAATAAGCAACTTCCCACCTCATCTGCTTCTTTTCTAGCCTTGTTTTCGCTCCAGAGAAACATGTACCCTACGTAGACCTGTGAAATAGTCGTGTATCCCTAAGTTATATGTCCAAACATTTCTGCAATAAAAAACTGCACTCATAGTTAACTTTGGGGTAGGTAATGTCTGTGGTAGTTCATTGCAATGATTTGAATTTTATTCTTTTTCTTAGCAAGTTCAGAAAGGTCCTTTATTATTGTTTGACCACGTTTATCCTGTGCATGATGAAGATTTCTGACTGTTTCTATTGCTCTTATTTCAGTCACAGGCCTTTGTGTTCGTCTAGCATCATTCAACTGTTTCTGAACAGTATTTTTATTATTCGGAATCAAATATATACGTATGGAGACTTGTAGACTACATATTATTAACATGAATTTCTGTGTAAGCCCATGCAACATCTACATTCATACAAATCTTGAAAGAATTGATAAACACTCAAAGAACTATGGATGAATTAGCTCAAAATTCTTACATAATAGAAGTACAATTCTTTTCTGATTCTTTACAATATTAAAATTTGGAACTTCGACCAAAAAAAACCGAAACACACTGAGCAGCTGAAGAAAATGTTTCTAGATCAGGCCTGGACGTTAAAGCCTCAATTGAGGTACTGCAGATTACCCCTTAACTCTCCACTCCACATTCCCCAGCAGAGACAGTTATGTATCGGATCGATACGAGTAGACCTGAAGGCAACCATTACTGAGTAACGGATTGTATAAGGCATGCACCATAGCTTTCGACTCTCGCTGGTCGCCTAAAATCCACCACTGATGCATAGTGCTTTAGTAGGTGTTCGTTTCTAAAGTGGTGAAACGGAAAGGACATGGGGGTATTTCCTTTCCTTTTTCCTTCACCTTCTGCTCAGGGCTGTTCTAGTAGGTATAATAGGATACATCATTTTCAGCCAAAAGAGAACTTTCAGAATAATTGAAAATTCTGGAAGGATTGAAAGCAAAAATAATCACACTCAGCATATTTTCAGAGTGAACGAAAGCTGAATGATTAAAACAAAAATGAAACACAAAACAAATGTTACAGAAGAGCAAGAAGACCTTCGAAAAGAATACTGAATGAGGAGCCGAAGCAGATAGGCTTACAGTATTTATTGAGGCATTACTTGTCAATAAGTTTATTACGCACAATATACTTAACTTTATTTCAATCGGTAATTATATATAGAATTATAGGATGGGGTAGCTTATTTAAATCCAATTTTAATCCACTTTATTTATGACAGAAGAAAATAATTAAAATGTCTTCATAAACCTATTGATTTTCCATCTCAAAAATTATTTTTAGGCTTTAATGTTCTTAAAATAAGACAAATTTATTATATTCTATTAATAAAATTCATACATAAAAATCTAAATAATTTTGAATTGTATTCGCATAGTTATCAAACAAAAAGTACGAATTCTTTAAGATTGTTTGAACCAAAATGCAACAGTGCTACAGTATTTAATCATAGTAGTAATTTAGGCCCAAGAATATATAACAAATTTATATTTAAATATTCTAATCTTGTCAATTCTAATAGTTATAGTAATATATTTAAAAAGTTATGTATGGATTTTATAAAAATTTAAAAATTGTAAATTTAAATTTGTATATTCTTATTGCGTAGTAGACATAATACAAATTACATTAGATAATTTTTAATTTCAATTCAGGAATCCGCCCATGAGCACGAGTTCTACTCTTTCAGGGGCGAGCTAAAGTTTTGTTTATTTATATTTTATGTTACAATTATTAGCTAAATAAATAAATAAATAAATATACATATCTACATTGCTGCTGGGTAGCTCAATTGTTAGAGCAATGTTGTTTTGCAAGACGTCGGGACCAATCCTGGCGGGATTTTTTCGGTCAAACCTTCAAGAAAGGCACCAGGATCCACAGTCTCCTGTCAAATTAAATATTGGGTCTTTTCCTGGAGCAAAAGGTAGTCAGAATTAGGTATCATTACACCACCTCATACCGAAATTATGAAAGCATGGGCCTCTATTTCCATACCCCCATGCGCCTCCATAGTGTGTAAAGAGGATAACTTTACCTACCATGATTCTTATCTGTATCAGCTGAAAAATGAATCCAAAGATTCGACATAGGAGTACCTGACATATTTTGTCCTAGTCTTGTTGTTGTGAAAACCTTCGATAAAGAACTGAAGCCATATAATTCACCCCAAATAGATTACGACCCACGTCTGAGCGCAGCCCCGGACAATTAATTCCGTTTATATGATTTAGTTTGTGATTTATGAAGATAATAAAGGTCATGCTGTTCTAAATATAAGAGTAGACTTTGTAGAAATAGCATTGGAATGGTATCCTGTCTCTGAAGTTCAATTACGTGTAGTCAAACCAAAGGAGATCAAATTGGATCAATTTCTTGTCATTATTTATTAAGTAAAATTGTTCCTACTTAGAGCATGAACTTTTAAAGTTTGAAATGTTCTAGCAACTATGGATCATATAATATTTCATCGATTTTTACCAAGTGAGGAGTTCGAATTAAATAGGTCACTGTAGAGTGACTTGTCGGGGTATCGTTAGTCTAAATAATTCCAGACAAATGAGGTCGATACCGCGTTAAGAAAATAGCAAGAATTTTTTCTTTCAATTATGAATGTGAACTAGCGTTTGCTTAATTCACACACTTCAAGGAAAATGACAATTATATAAGTTATAAGCACGAAACAGCGAACATGAACAAACAAGCTCGATATTAGCAAAACTGAAACAAATTTTTTAGAAAATTTGATTCAAACATAGTCATCACATTTTTCCAGGAATTGGCCATTTAGCCCGTGCCATCCTCACCACTCTTTTAAGAAACATAAACCAATATTACACTTTCGCAAGTAGTACGTAGTGAGAATGAGGTAAGGTCACCATCTGACAATGAAAAGAGGAGGAATTTGTAAGAAAAAATCTAATGCCTGTTGCTCAAGATAAATTTTTTCGTTAAATTTATTGTTCAAGAAACTGTATCAAATTCTTGTTGCTCAAGATCAAATTTTCGTTAAATTTATTGTTCAAGAAATTGTATCAAATTCTTGTTGCTCACGGTTAAATTTTCGTTAAATTTATTGTTCAAGAAATTGTATCAAATTCTTGTTGCTCACGATACAATTTTCGTTAAATTTATTGTTCAAGAAATTGTATCAAATTCTTGTTGCTCACGATCAAATTTTAGTAAAACCTAACATGATTACACGTTGAACACAAATTTTTCCAAATATACATAGTAGATCCTATTTTCGTCAAATAGTGGATGAAACCAACCAATCATAGAAGCGGATGTGTGGAAGTAGTACTATCTGGTGTGCAGATTGTAAAGTTCAAGCATAAACATTGAACATGACTGACTCTAGGTGGAACAAAGAAATAGCGAGTCTTTTACAAAATGAATGACAATCACAGATTTCAATTGGGAAAATAGAACAAAATATTACTCATAGATGGCAGGACAAACAGACTGCAGTGTCAAATTCACTGCATAGATGGAAATAGTGTTTTTTGAAAGAAGTTGGATTAAAATTTGACCGTGATGGAGTTTGGTTCTTTATGGTTATAAGGGTGGTTGTGAGTTTTGTCACTAGATTATTATTCTTTTGTAGTTAATGCAGACCTGATTTCGTCTTTGATGTACATTACCGGTAGGCCTAATAATGTTGAAAAAGTGTATGCTGTGTATAAAAGTTAACATTTGAAGAGTCCACTGCAAGAATGATGGATGTCATTTTCTAGTCAAAAATGAACCAAGACTGTCAATGCATAGCTTAAGACATATAGAATGTACATAGAGAGTTATATGGCATTACCACTGATAGTCATTGTCCAGTAATGATCGGAAAATCACAGTTAAGCTTTGAGCGCTAAGCATTTCAAACTTTCAATTGCTTCTCCTGAAAAATGTGTTCCAAATGACATCCATCATTCTTGCAGTGGACTCTTCATTTACTTAAAAGAAGACGTGAAACTCCAGTCTTAGCTATTACGCATATACTAAAAACTAATGTTTTTCTGGATGATGACCCATTTCAACATGTTATCTTGTAAGTCAGTTTCCTAGTACGGAAATGGGCCCGCCCGTATAATTCACGCACGCTGAGCATAGCCAATGGCCGAGTGCGTCCCAGATCCGCCTCAAATTACGGTTGTCTGAGCCCTTCTATTTGCATCTATGCATTCCGACTACAGCCAGCAGTATGAGATGTGAGTTCTTTTGTCGAGCTGCGACTCGAAATAGTTGCCAGGATACGCGATTTCTCACGTGCGTGCTTGTGTTCAGTCTCGTTACAGAAGCTGCCCGCCAAATGGATGGGCATCTCGGGTCTCGTGCTCTTCCTGCTGGGCAGCACTGTGGGCTTCTACGGGTTCCCCGCCCTCATCCGCAGCCAGATCGCGTCGGTAAGTCGTCTTAAGGCTCAGTCACAACGAAAATTAAAGATAACGTAAGCGTTAACTTAACGTTACAGTAAAATCAAGAAGTTATACCATCATTCACTATGGGAACATAAACATAACAGCAAACATACTTGGTAACCATGGAAACTAGAGTTGGGTCGATTCGTGAACGAATCGTTCATTCGAACGACTAATAATAAAGAATCGTAAGAATCGATTCGTGGTATCAACGAATCGTCGTTCAAAAGAATCGTAACGAATCGTCGTTCAAAAGAATAGTAACGAATTGGCATGGTATCGTAACCCACGATTCTATTTACTTGTTTGATGTAACCTGTCAGCGGACATTTCCGAACCGTGCCGAATGCTCCCGAGCGAGAATGAAATCAAAATACTGCATTTGTTAAGTATGGAAAATAATTAACACAAACCTGAAATTTGCATGGTTAAATAGAGATGTAATGCAAAAAATGTACTTCGTAATAAGGTTCAGTTGATAAATTAGAATTTAGAAACATTATCTTGGGTAATTTTGTAGACTAATGGAGGTCAGGCTGAATGGTTCCAGCCAATGAGAAAGAGACAATCCAATGTCTCGCCTCTTATGCCACCTATGCGAGAGATGTAGAACGTTTTTGTTCTACGCGTGGTTTGCAAAGGAAAGTGTCCTGTAAGTCGTTCGTTGACGAATCGTTGGAATCGCAGAGTAGGAAGAATCGTGAACTCGTTGACGATTCAAAAGAATAGTTGGAATCGCAGACTGAGAAGAATCGTGAACGAATCGTTAGAATCGATTCGTAATGTATGATTGAATCGTTGGAATCGACTTCAGAAAAAGAATCGTGTTGCCCAACTCTAATGGAAACATAACAACGACGCCATTTCCTCATATTCTGTCGTATACTTCAGCGCTCCACGATTGTGTTCTGTTTGCAAATCACGTAAGCATAAGCATGAAAGTTTGGAGTTTGCAAACTTTCATGTTAACGTCTTACGGTAATGTTTATGTCAATGCTTATATGAATCATTGTGAATGATCCCATTTGGTAGCCTGGGCGCAAACTTCTGTGTTTATGTTACTGTTATGTTTAATTTTCATTGTGAATGGGCCTTTACTAAGCATACATTCCGGAAATAAGCTTCTACAAGAGTTCTTTTAACAACTCTTTAAACCGAATTTTTTACGTAATACTTCCCTGTGAAAAGTGGTTAGCAAAGAACGCTGGAGAACTATGTAAACAAATGTAATTTTATGTGCGTTGGTTTCATAACGGATACTTATCCATCGTCATATCACCATGGTAATGACATTCATTATCGCACTCAGTCAACGATCCTATCATGAACGCATTAAACGCACATCCTGGGATTCTGCCAACATGGGACTCTCATCCGGAATACTAGACACCATGCAATACGAGAACTTATTGCTAAAAGTCTTCCTTCCTCCTACGAGGTTCACCAAGAAGTCCACTAAGGCGGAAGTTCTCGGCGAGTTGACATCATTGCCATTGATAGAAGAAATGACAGAGCAATTATCATCGATCCCACAGTGCGCTTTGAAACTGCAATTAAACAACCTGTAGCAGTACATGAAGAAAAGAAGACCATCTATGACCCTACAATTCAATACTTTAGAGATTATTATCATATACAAGGACAGATCGAAGTATTTGGCCTATTGTTCGGAGCAAGGGGAACAATTCCAAAATTCTCAGTTGAATGTTTTAAGTCTTTTGGAATCCCTTTAAATATTTTGAAAATTATTGCTGTAGACGTAATGAAATATTCTGTTCAGATTTTACGTAATCACCTGTACGCCTAAATTTCTTTATATTCTATTTGATTACTAATAATTATTGAATAAAAATACTTTCCCAAGGATAGCTTACATTTGAAAATAAAAATCGTAAATAGTGATAACGCAAATGTTTATTTTTATTTTATTTGTTTAGTATGCTGTGTCTTTTGGCAAACCTTACTGAAGGGCAGCTACCCTTGTGGGATTTATACATAAATAAACGCGGATAAAATATTGTATGCAACTAGTGGGATCGCTTTCACGTAATTACAGAACTCGGCTTACGTCTCGTTCTTGCAAAACACATTCTTGCAATCCCTTTTGCTCTTCCATAAATGAAATGCATATCAGCAAGATGCAAGGTTTAATGAGTCAAAATATTATTTACGACGCCAGCTAATCACCGTAGATGACGTATACAAACAGCACGACTTTCCACTTTGTAGTAAGCAGGCTTCGAGACTTCGGACCCAATAGAGCAGCTCAATGGGAAATGCGGATAACGGCGTACTGAGTATAGTGGTAAAGAGCACAGTAGGTGGGGGTACTGTAGAATGAATGCCAACAAATACGCAAAGGAAAACGCTCTGGATTTGAAGGTTCTGATGAATAATTTTGTTTTCATACAAACCTATTTTCAAACTGTGTCTGAAACTATTACACTGTTAGAAAATTCAGAACAAGAGATGCCGGAAGCCCTCAAATTAGCTGAGAAAATGACACATAGATTTAATGAGACACCAAGTACACCGGATACTGAACGTGTAAAACTGAAGTGGAAATCAATTTTATGTAAAAAATAACGAATATGGAACATTCTGTAATGTAAACAGCAAATTAGTGGACATAGAGTCACCCGAGAATAAAGGACTGTCTCTTAGAGACTGCAATGATGTTAGGTTTCTTCGTTTTGCTCCTATCACGTCATGCGACGTAGAGCGCAGCTTTTCACAGTACAAACTGTGTTTGGCAGATAAGCGAAAAAGATTTACGTTTGAGACACTGAAAATGTATCTTGTAGTACATTGTAATTCGGTACTGTAACTGCACTTCCTAAAGACGACCAATAGGATAAATGAAGAAATTAAAATTGCTACATGTTTATTTCCACCATTAACACTGTGTATAATTTAACAAAAAAAAATGCTTATAAAAGACAGGAGAATAAATACTTCCCACATTCTTTTGACATTGTCATTGTGTAATGTATATTTACTTTCAGAATGTATATGTGTGTGTGTTTCCCCATACTACCGTACTCTATTCTAAACAGTAACGTTGTTACCTCAACACATCTCTACCGTTCACTACCTGCAGCGAGTCAACAGCCTATAGTACATGCACAGTAAACTTATTGTATCGGGTCCCAAGTCTCGAAGCCTTGTAGTAAGGATGCCAAGAAACTGCCATCTGACACAAGCCTATCAGTCTGTAATAGAGAGCAAGATCTATTCACTTCCGAAAATCGAACATGGATCTGCTGAATTTACAGGAGTTATTTCATTTCAAAATGCTTACATTGCAAAAAATAACAACAATTTTCACTGAAACTGGAGACATTTAGTTTCGATAGGTGGAAGCAGTTGCTTTCTCATATTTTGTCTATCTGCTTTAAAGTCTTCGCCCCAAGCCTCAAGTTCATGAAGATCGTTAAAGCAATAAATATTTCAAAAGAAAACTTACCCTGTTCGATAGTAAAATAGCACTTATCATTTGTATATACGTAGTTCTTACTGGAATTATTCCAAGAATTGTCCACGAAATTGTATGTTAATTACCTGAAGTTAACCCACGTTATAAAGTTGCATGAAAGTAAAAAATAGTGACTTCAAATCGCACGTAAGTGATGGTCGTTTGTTAGTTAACAAGTCTTCTGTTTCCTTAGAAGTCTTCGTTATGCCAGTACAATGTTAAGAGACTCTTGCCTTATCTTTTCTGCGTCGGAGATGGGAAATACAGTTTTAGGGTTAATCAGAGCTCGAAATGGATGTTTTCATGAACTGGAACGCTGTGTTGTTCATGACAACGACGGAATTAATGGCCAGTGAAATTATGCAGAGTATTACCATTACACATATATATATATTACCCACATATTTAGTTACACCCTGTGTGTGTGTGTGTGTGTGTGTGTGTGTGTGTGTATATATATATACACACACACACACACACACAGGGTGTAACTAAATATGTGGGTAACCTCTAGGAAATTTATAGAGGACATAAAAACAAGCAAAAAAAAAGCATATAAACACCTGTCTATTTCGCTAAGTTCTTCATCCTGTCGTAGACAATCTAACAGCATATGCTAACGATATTCAAATCAACCGGCATAATAGAAGAATAATGGACTTACTGAGCTTGTAGGCAGGTCCTTGCATCCCGACGCCTGTAACAGAAAACAGGAATATTATTATTATTATTATTATTATTATTATTATTATTATTATTATTATTATTATTATTGTATCTCCAATGGGGGGTTAGCCCTATTTTACATATGTATGCTAGGGCTATAGTTTTACACAAAAAAATAAGCACAAAGACAAATGGAAAAGAAAAATAAATTAGCTTACACAATGTAAATAAAACATAAACAATCCGTAATTTAGATATTGCGATTGCAAAGCAAACACAAACATTGAAGAAGAAGCTGGTTCATGTAAAACAACATACATGTACATCACATTAAATCGCATGACGCAATAAAATGCTAAGAAATGTAACATATTCAAAACCTATCACAACAAATTATGCTGTATGATCACACTGGGTAATAAATTTTAGGAACGTTGCTGTTTCTGCCGGTTTTTTATATTAGTAATTCACGCACACTGAGTTTAGAAATATCAGTTTTTCATGCAGCTTCTATAGTTCTCTAGAAAACAACCTTACGTTTAAGCAATGTGCATATTTATTACCACAAAGAACGCTACAATGAACAATCCATATAAATGTTGGGATTTGGATAACAGTCCCCGTCTATCAAGGAAACAGTCTATTGTCTTTCTCATAGTTACATGACTGATCTGTTCCATCTCATATCTACAACAGACTATTTTCATTTTGAGTATCTATGGTAAAGTTTGGTTAGTGATAGTGTTTTGTTTAGTTTTAGTACTACTCGACATGATTTTACACACTTATTTGTCTCAAGTTTGAAGTCCACGAAACAAGTTTAATAAATAACATTTAATAAGTTATTAGCAATATTCCATACTTATTGTTCACTCTATATAAGAAAACCTGCACAAAATATTTTGGAACGATAATGAGTAAATGGTCAACTTTTAATGAGGATCTTTTAGTTTCAGTAAATGTGATTTATTTCATGTGCATGATTTTGAATGAACTTCATCACAGATAAATAGCAATAAATGTGTCCCGTAGTTTTTCGACAAATTACTCTTTACTTAATTACTGACATAGAATTTACTTATTTACTTATTCTTTCATTTATTCACGCATTCACTCACTCAGTCACTGAAGCACTTCTCACTTATTGATTGATTGTTTTACTTATTTACCTATTTATTTACTTCGGCCTATTTACCTATTTATTTACTTCGGCCTATTTACCTATTTATTTACTCATTTTCCTATTTATTTATTCATTTACTTACATATTTACCTATTCTTTATTACTTATTTTCCAAATTATTTATTTACTTATTTACCTATTTATTTACTTATTTTCCTATTTATTTATTCATTTACTTACATATTTACCTATTCTTTATTACTTATTTTCCAAATTATTTATTTACTTATTTACCTATTTATTTACTCATTTTCCTATTTATTTATTCATTTACTTACATATTTGCCTATTCTTTTTTACTTATTTTCCAAATAATTTATTTACGTATTAACCTATTCATTGTTTACTTATTTACCAAATTACTTACTTACTTATTTACTTATTAGTTTTTACTTATTTACCAAGTTATTTATTTATTTATTTATGTATTTATTTATTTATTTATTTACCTACTTAATTTTTTCATATTTACCAAATTATTTATTTACTTATTTACCTATTTATTTATTTAATTACTTATTTACCAAATTATTTATTTACGTATTTACCTATTTATTTATTTAATTACTTATTTACCAAATTATTTATTTACTTATTTACCTATTTATTTATTTAATTACTTATTTACCAAATTATTTATTTACTTATTTACCTATTTATTTATTTAATTACTTATTTACCAAATTATTTATTTACTTATTTACCTATTTATTTATTTAATTACTTATTTACCAAATTATTTATTTACGTATTTACCTATTTATTTAATTAATTACTTATTTACCTAATTATTTATTTACGTATTTACCTATTTATTTATTTAATTACTTACTTACCAAATTATTTATTTACTTATTTACCTATTTATTTATTTAATTACTTATTTACCAAATTATTTATTTACGTATTTACCTATTTATTTATCTATTAATTTTTACTTATTTACCAAATTATTTATTTACGTATTTACCTATTTATTTATCTATTAATTTTTACTTATTTACCAAATTATTTATTTACGTATTTACCTATTTATTTATTTAATTACTTATTTACCAAATTATTTATTTACTTATTTACCTATTTATTTATTTAATTACTTATTTACCAAATTATTTATTTACTTATTTACCTATTTATTTATTTAATTACTTATTTACCAAATTATTTATTTACATATTTGCCTATTTATTTATCTATAAATTTTTTTACTTATTTACCAATTTATTTATTTATTTATTTATTTATTACCAATTCATTTTTTACTTATTTACTAAATTATTTATTTATTTATTTAGTTATTCATTTTTACTTATTTACCAAATTATTTATTTACTTATTTACCTATTTATGTATTGACTTATTTATTTTCTTACTTACATACTTATAGTCTGATATGCTTATTTATTTACTCATTTATTCATTCATGTATTTATTTATTTTGTTTTAATTTATTGAAGATATTCTACATAAACAAAATCATTATTATATGATAAAATCAGTATGAGAATTAAATTGACGAATAAACTGAACTTATCTGCTGAAACTGAACTTTAAGTTGTCAATAATTTTTAAATTAACTGAAATACAATAACAAAACTATCCAATAACCCGTTTTCATCCCCTATACAAATCAAAAGAGATTAAGAATAATAGCAGAATATTACAGTAATAGGCCTTATGTCTCTGTAATCGACCAATAAGATCACCTAACAGAAGGTGTTATTTTTTTTTATTTTTTTTTTTCACTCTGATCATTGTTACGATGAGAAAGCAGAATTTTGTGGCCCTGAACTGGGGACTGTTGCATAAGAAGATAATAGCCATAACCACCTGCAGTTTTACCACAGGTAAAATATATACATTTCTGAGTAAACATACAGAACAGGGAATGACTTCGGCATAGGCTTTAAGCGAAATGAGTGACTTCACAGAGCAGTAATTTCTGGCGGGTAGTTGTTACAGGCAACCAACTGCTGTGGTAGACATTGTCATCATCGTCATCATCGTCATCATCATTTAGATTATTATTATGGTTTCAACATAAAAGTATTTTGCTACACAGAGTTGTTCTTGTCCTCGAGTCGGTTGCATCATTCTCAATTGTCTTTATGAACTTTATACATTGCATTTCTAGCGACACTTATTAGAAATATTATTTTATTTAACGTTTTCAAGTGCAGAGGGTACCAAGCGTTGTAAGTCGGCGTGGACAAGAAATGACAGACAAACCTTCACTGAAATCCAATAACAAGATCAGGGCTCTTTTACGTGCCTTAAATCTACGACACGAAACCCGCAGCTTTACTTCTCCCCTGGAAGTCATGGTAAGGATTTTATTGTCCTTTAAATTGCCATCACCTTCGGCATGTACTGAAACCATGAAACTTGAACCTAATGGCCAACATGATAGCCATGGCTTTATCAGTCCATAGTTTTCACGAGTTCAAATTCAAATTTCAAATTTTCAAATCTATTTATTCAATACAGTAGGTTCTCACTTCATTAGATATTGTATTTTTTGGGGTTATTTTACGACGCTGTATCAACATCTAGGTTATTTTGCGTCTGAATGAAATGAAGGTGATAATGCCAGTGAAATGAGTCCAGGCTCCAGCACCGAAAGTTACCCAGCATTTGCTCGTATTGGGTTGAGGGAAAACCCCAGAAAAAACCTCAACCAGGCAACTTGCCCCGACCGGGATTGGAACCCAGGCCACCGGTTTCGCGGCCAGACGCGCTGACCGTTATTCCACAGGTGTGGACTAGATATTGTATTACGAAAGAGTATAAGCTCAGTTACACAAAATATTTTAGGTATGCCATATTGATGTCATAGGATCTCAAGTGTTAAAATCATCCTTAGCTATAATTAGTAATCATTTGTACCCAAGAACTTTTATTGTAAATGATTTCTTATCATTTATCTTAATGTTTTTTTTTCTTTCCAATTGTCACACACATAATTGTTTTTAATCATTGTTCATTGTGAATTGATTAGTAGGCCGATCTATTGAACCCTTATTTAGGGCGGCTTTTGTTGATACAAAACTATTATATGCAAAAATAATAAATATTTACATGAATAACTGAAAGAATAAGAATATATATATCATGTTGTATTATTTATATATAATCTGTATTTTATATACGTAATTAATATAATAATTTTGATCTGTCTATCAACCTACGTACCTATCTAGATATTTGTCTTTCTAGGTATACGTCTGTCTAAGTAACTGTCTATTTATTTATTTATTTACTTATTTAGGGACATATTTATTTATATACTTATTTTTCCAATCATTTATTTACTTATGAAGTAAAATATTTATTTATTTACTTATTTAATAACATTTATTTATTTGTTTATTTATTTAGTTCCTTAATTACTTACCTACATAGTTTTATGTAAGTTATATAATTATATATATTTACTTACATATTTATTTACATGTTTCTTTACTTATTTATTTATTTATTTATTTAATTCCTTAATTATTTACCTAAGTAATTTTATGTATATAATTATATAAATTTACTTACACATTTATTTACTTTCCATAGATATACATATCTATATTTATTTATTTATTTATTTATTTATTTAGTTCCTTAATTATTTACTTAATTAGTTTTATGTATATAATTATATACATTTACTTACACATTTATTTACTTACATAGCTATTTATATTTATTTATTTATTATTTTTTTATTTATTTATTTGGCTCCTTAATTATATACCTAAGTAGTTTTATGTATATAATTATATACATTTACTTACACATTTATTTACTTTCCATAGCTATACATATCTATATTTATTTATTTATTTATTTATTTATTTATTTATTTAGTTCCTTAATTATTTACCTAAGTAGTTTTATGTATATAATTATATACATTTACTTACACATTTATTTACTTACATAGCTATTTATATTTATTTATTTATTTATTATTTTTTTATTTATTTATTTAGTTCCTTAATTATATACCTAAGTAGTTTTATGTATATAATTATATACATTTACTTACACATTTATTTACTTTCCATAGCTATACATACCTATATTTATTTATTTATTTATTTATTTATTTATTTATTTAGTTCCTTAATTATTTACCTAAGTAGTTTTATGTATATAATTATATACATTTACTTACACATTTATTTACTTACATAGCTATTTATATTTATTTATTTATTTATTATTTTTTTATTTATTTATTTAGTTCCTTAATTATATACCTAAGTAGTTTTATGTATATAATTATATACATTTATTTACACATTTATTTACTTACATAGCTATTTATTTATTTATTTATTTATTTATTTATTTGTTTATTTATTTATTTATTTAGTTCCTTAATTATTTACCTAAGTAGTTTTATGTATATAATTATATACATTTACTTACACATTTATTTACTTACATAGCTATTTATTTATTTATTTATTTAGTTCCTTAATAACTTACCTACATAGTTTTATGTATATAATTATATACATTTACTTACATATTTACTTACATATTTATTTATTTATTTAGTTCCTTAATAACTTACCTACATAGTTTTATGTACATAATTATATAATTATATACATTTATTTACATATTTACTTACATATTTATTTATTTATTTATTTATTTATTGCACCGCGTCGTTGAAGGACCCAATAATTTATTCTTTCCTTCCAACAAAATTTCATTTCTGTGGTTTCCTTAAATTATTGCAATCTGTAGGTTTCAATTTACTTGATTGGTAGCACAAACAAGGAAACACGTCTCACGCAATGCGTACGCATAATCATTAATAGTATGTAGCAACAAAGTTACAATTGTGATTAGGCCTATAACGACTTGGACTGGGACATCCCCGGAAACTAAGAGCAGCAATTACCGAACAGACTGCTTTGCTTGCAGATGCACAAGGCCGGCATTATGGAAGTCACGTTTTCCTGGCCCTGAAATCACAACGACCGTGGCTTACAATGTCAAACGATTCCGCCCGTACATTATCTCGCTCTGAATAAGCAAGACCACAATAACCATTATCTTGTTAAACCACAAAAACACTACCAGAAAAGCCATTAGCCATTAGTATTAAATTCTGAATGAAATTACTAATATCACTATGATCATGTCATCATCACCATCATCATCATCATCATCATCATCATCATCATCATCGTGCTTGCCATAGGTTCGAGGATTAAAATGCGGCCGACGCCGACGGATTTTTAAGGGAAATAAAAACTGTCAACATGGCATCTTTCCGAAGGGCAGTAGAGCTGGGTATGTTGTGCCCTCATTCAGTCATTCATTCATTAATTTATTTTATTCATAGATTTTACATGAGCAATGAAGCTTTAAGATGTGGAACAAGTCAAAATTTTACAATATTATAATTACAATTTTTGCAAATTTTTATAGTTTTACAATTTAGTAATTTTCTACAATTTTTACAATTTTGTGCAATTTTTTACAATATTTTGGCGAGATGTGGTGAGATGAGGTGAGGTCCGAGGATTCGCCAAAATATTACCCGGCATTTTCCTCTTGGTTGGGGAAAACCTCGGAAAAACTCAACCAGGTAATCAAATCAAAGGGGTTGATGCCAAGGACTCGCCATAGACCATCCGGCTTCAGTCCCACGGCTAAATTTACACCAAGCGAAAAAAACTCTATTCCTGATAGAGGGCTTCAGGCAAAATTTTTCGGTCATTTTTCATCCATGTCAAAATGTAGAAATAGCACAATGGAAACGTATCAGTGCTTGAGCCTCTCTTACCTTCCACTGGTAATTCATCACCTTCACCTACCATCATCATCATCATCATCATCATCATCATCATCACCACAATTTTTGTTTTCATCTTCAATTTTAAATTAGTAGTAATGGAATTAGAGGTCGTAGATTTTCTGGCCAAGAAAGGTTCTAAAATTGTACATACCAGTATCATTTCAATCAGTCAAGAGATTCATCCATAAGATCATTACCATAAGGTCTATTCCAATGATATAAAAATATACATATCATTAATTGTCTTCATAATCGTCTGCTCATCTAATTCTTGGACGTCCAGTATATATAAAAATCAGATTCGGCTAGAGATGCACAATTTTTTAGTATAAAATGACATGTCAAATTTTCATATTTGTATCTTACTTTCTCTAATGAATTTATCTTTCTAATTCTCTTCACTTTCTCTTTACAGAATCTAGCTCTGAAGAATGGGTCTGACATCAGAGCCCTCTGGTCCAAGATCCCGGACGGCATCGACTTTAAGGTGTACTTGTTCAATGTGACCAACCCTATGGATGTACAGGTTGGCAAAAAGCCCATCGTGCAGGAGATCGGACCCTACTTCTATGAGTGAGTTTCACTTCAAAGCATCTTATTCTAAGATTTTGTAAAAGGTATTAAATGATTTCTAAAATCGCTTAAAGTTTTATTTTTCATGCTAACACAACATACATAGGTATTATAGCAGATATAGAAGAATCGACAAAAAAAGTGCATGCATCTTTAATCTATCAATGTGGAAAATACTAATTGGGCCATATCTTATTATTATAAAAATAATAAATCATGGTTTATTGAACGACGCTCGCAACTGCCGAGGTTACATCAGCGTTGCCGGTGTGCCGGAATTTTGTCCCGCAGGAGTTCTTTTACGTGTCAGTAAATTTACTTACATGAGCCTATGGCATTTAAGCACACTTAAATGCCATCGACCTGGGCCAGGACCGAACCCACAACCTCGAGCACAGAAGGTCAGCACTCTACTGACTGCGCTACCCAGGCCGACTATTGTTATTATGTAAATTTTCAGTATTATCTAACTACTGCAATTTTAACGTAAGATAACTACAATTATTATTCCATGTAACACAATAATTATTTAAGAATTTTCCGTACGACACTTACATAAAAAGATACAGCGTATTCCGAACCTCACCGGACCGGTGGACAACAATGACGTCAAGCTGCAGCGAAATAGGAACAAAACTGCTGGAAGGATCGATGGCTGTCATGGCGACTGTATAAGTTGTTGTCTGTGCTCCGCTAGCAAGATTTTGCGAAATTTCCGTACTGCCATCTCGTTCAAAGAAAAGAGAGCATAAACAATTTATTTCTTGAACCGGTAGTAATAACTGGTCCGTTGACATGTTCGCTCATAAGCCATTAACATATTGTTTTTACGTTGTGCTCATTACAAACAATACAGCAGAACACACCGCCATGACACAACAGTGCACGATGTCATTCGTCTGCTAATTCCCTTCCTATACAAGAACCACTCAGATTCACTGATGGCGGCTGATGGAGACTGCCACCACCTCTGCAAGCTGATAGCACCGGTGCGACACCGGTGGAGCATCAATGACTCCATCGGTGAAATTCGTAACACCGTGATGCCAACAGATTGCTCAGCGCTGAGATTCGGAATACGCTCATAGTCTTGTACAGAACTGTATAGGAAATTTGTAGAGCAGTTTCTGGTGCTCCGGTTCCAAATATAAATACTGCAAAAGAACTGGTTCTTAGATTTAGGGAAACAGGATCGATAAACTATAGAATTCCTAGGCAAAAAACGAAGAGTTCTAACGAAAGAATACTTACTTATTTACTTACTTCCTTACTCACTTACTGGTTTTTAAGGAACCCGGAGGTTCATTGCCGCCCTCACATAAGCCCGCCATTGCTCCCTATCCTTAGCAAGATTAATCCAGTCTCCACCATCATATCCTATCTCCCTCAAATCCATTTTAATATTATCTTCCCATCTACGTCTCGGCCTGCCCAAAGGTCTTTTGCCCTCCGGCCTCCCAACTAACACTCTATATGCATTTCTGGATTCGCCCATACGTGCCACATGTCCTGCCCATCTCAAACGTCTGGATTTTATGGTCCTAATTATGTCAGGTGAAGTATGCAATGCGTGCAGCTCTGCGTTGTGTAACTTTCTCCATTCTCCTGTAACTTCATCCCTCTTAGCCCCAAATATTTTTCTAAGAACCTTATTCTCAAACACCCTTTATCTCTGTTCCTCTCTCAAAGTGAGAATCCAAGTTTCACAACCATACAGAACAACCGGTAATATAATTGTTTTATAAATTCTAACTTTCACATTTTTTGACAGAAGACTAGATGACAAAAGCTTCTCAACCGAATAATAACAGGCATTTCCCATATTTATTCTGCGTTCAATTTCTCCCGAGTGTCATTTATGTTTGTTACTGTTGCTCCAAGATATTTGAATTTTTCTACCTCTTCGAAGGATAAATCTCCAATTTTTATAGTTCCATTTCGTACTATATTCTGGTCACGATACATAATCATATACTTAGTCTTTTCGGGATTTACTTCCAAACCAATCGCTTTACTTGCTTCAACTAGAATTTCCGCGTTTCCCCTAATCGTTTGTGAATTTTCTCCCAACATATTCACGTCATCTGCATAGACAAGAAGCTGATGTAACCCATTCAACTCCAAACCCTGTCTATTATCCTGAACTTTCCTAATGGCATATTCTAGAGCGAAGTTAAAAAGTAAAGGTGATAGTGTATCTCCCTGCTTTAGCCCGCAGTGAATTGGAAAAGCATCAGCTAGAAACTGGCCTATACGGACTCTGCTGTAAGTTTCACTAAGACACATTTTAATTAATCGAACTAGTTTCTTGGGAATACCAAATTCAATAAGAATATTATATAAAACTTCTCTCTTAACCGAGTCATACGCCTTTTTGAAATCTATGAATAACTGATGTACTGTACCCTTATACTCCCATTTTTTCTCCAATATCTGTGGAATACAAAAAATCTGATCAATATTCGATCTATTACGCCTAAAACCACATTGATGATCCCCAATAATTTCATCTACATATGGAGTTAATCTTCTCAAAAGGATATTCGACAAAATTTTGTACGACGTCAACAAAAGTGATATTCCTCGAAAGTTACTACAGTTAGTCTTGTCCCTCTTCTTAAAAATAGGTACGATTATGGACTCCTTCATTGTTCTGGTACAATTTCCTGAATAACTAGTTGAAATTTGACAATCACTAAAGTATTTTCCAAAGAAAACTCTATTTTGTGTTCCACAGGAAAATACCTCTATCTCATATCACATGTTTCCCCTGGTCAATCATGACGTAAAACTACTCACTCGCAACCCGTTTTCAAGGACGATCAACGCGAACCATCTTCACAATTCATTCTGATATATAGGCCATTCGGTATCTCGTGAAATCTACCTGCGCGTAAGGGGAAAGCAGAAGTGGATTAGGAAGCTTCCCTCCTTCGATACGCTTCCACTTGCAGATAGCTAGCTCACTTACCCACCACTGTAAGATTCTTACTATGAGCTACGGCAAGAGATAACGAATGACCTATACCTTATTCTTGGAGAAAATAATATGGAACAACTGTAAACTATCAATTTTGCTTCTCTAATAAGCTTTTCTCTTTCCAGGGAGTACAAGGAGAAGCTTGACTTACAGGACCACGAGAATGACGACACGGTGTCATTTAATCCTCGTGACTATTTCATATTCAAGAGAGAAAAGTCTGGCGGCCTCACAGGGGATGAAATCATCACAATGCCTAACATCGCCATCTTGGTGCGTTCTTCTATTCTTCCTTTCGTAACATAATTTGTATGACTTGAACATGATAGACGCCAAGTAATGAGCATTATTTGTCTTCGAGATTAACTTTTAAATTATAGGTACTATAACTGAGAAGGTCACAATTAGTTTAGTCTGTAAAGCGACTGGCAAATAATTCATCATGGATAAAAAAAAAAACAACTACGGAAGGTTGTTTCCGATCTCTGAAATCGAATTTTGAATGACATGTGCGTCAGGAGTCACACGACAGCTGAACTATGGTAAGAGGTGAGAGACCAGTAGTGAGCGATTTCATAGTCAGAGTGCACGCTGTCTCACAGCTGCAATGCCCAAGAAAATCGAGCCTTTTTGGGAGGGTACATTAAGAACCTTTCTGATGCCAACTGCAGTTACGTGAAAATCATACGAGCCTGCAAAAAAACATGGTTTCATTATTTGGCAAGAAAGGCATCTTCTGTATAGGGTAAAATTGCCATGATATCCCTAATTCCGTGATACGTTTTCTTCACTGACTATCACGGGATTGGGTATCTTGCTTGAAAGTTCAACCGATGTCTCAAAAGTAGCTGAAAGATGCACTCTTTCGATAAAGATGTCTGGCGCTATGATCGAACGGCAAAGCTTTGACTGACATTAAGTTTAAATAAGTATCACGGCATTAGGCAACTTTACCCTACTTAATAAGACTGGCAAAGCTCGGATGGAATTAATTCCAGAGGGGAAAAAGCAAGCAAATCCACTCCCCGCCACAAGCCGCAATACCTGAAATAATTATACAAATTAATCGTGTGATTCCTGATGCACATGACGTCAGTCAAAATTAGTTTCCAGAAGTCGGAAACAATCTTCTGTATTCTCTTTACTCCAATTTTTTTTAACGATTCTGAAGGCTCATTTTCATCCTCGTCAAATTAAAACCAAGTTATATTCATAGAGTTGTGTTCGGAGCATATCAAACAGCAGTAAAGTGGAATTAGTCCCTTCTTTATCTGATTATGATAAACATGTCGCCTTCTTTTTTTTTATTGGGTTATTTTAGGACGCTGTATCAACATCTAGGTTATTTAGCGTCTGAATGAAATGAAGGTGATAATGCCGGTGAAATGAGTCCGGGGTCCAGCACCGAAAGTTATCCAGCATTTGCTCGTATTGGGTTGAGGGAAAACCCCGGAAAAAACCTCAATCAGGTAACTTGCCCCGACCGGGATTCGAACCCGGGTCACCTGGTTTCGCGGCCAGACGCGCTGACCGTTACTCCACATGTCGCCTTCTTACATTAGGTATGCTATCGTAAAAATAATTAAAATCTGCCGTAAACTTGTAAGAAACTTTTTTCGCTCCATGTGTGATATTGGTCATGAATGTACTAAATCGCCATCTTGTTCCGTTCTTCTATTCATCCTTTCATAACATAATTTGTATGACTTGAACATGATAGATACCAAGTAATGACCACTATCTGTCTTTGAGGTGTTTTTGTTTAGTCAACTGTTCGAAAAAAGGTCTGGACCCTACAAGTGACACCAACAAGGCATCACTCATGAGGCAACTAGGCCAGGAGATGATAGTTATGAATATGACAAAACCTAAAATTCGGTATCCAGTGTATATCTCCCCTTTCCTTCGTATTCTTCATTTCTTTCAATCCCCATAAGGTGTTGCCTCTGTAACTGTAGATCCTATCATAAAAGTGGTTTCTTTATCCAATGATTTTTATTTATGTTTATCTCTGTTGATATTTGCTTAAATATAATTTAAGGGATGAGAATGATACAGTCCTAAGCCATACAGACAAAATTTTACAGGAGAGCGTGTTAAAGATTTAGAGTCCAATGTTATTAGGTACGGTATCATGAATTCATCGGCGCATACTTACGTTATTTGTTTATAATTTTTACCATATTTTACTAACAGCTTCCCCATAATTGTAAGAAATGAACTCGCACAAAAACATATTTTTCTTAAAAGTGGCTTTGGACCATCTCATTCTCACCTCTTCAATTGTTTAATTTCCTCCGTAATTTCAGTTATTAGAGATTATTTCCAAAGTTATACATACAGTATATAGTATTTGTAAATCATATTCCCTTTGAAGCAACAAGTATTGCATCTTCAACACCATGTATAATTGCGATCTATACAGTCCCTTTTTATAATGTTGTTGTATTTGATTTTTGTAATTGTTTTGTCCACAATGAGTTGGAATAAAAAAAACTTATGTAATCCTTTGTTATATATCACTTGTCCTGTAATAGGATCTATAGGCCTAGTATATAGTTTTGATTTGATTTTCTAAACAAAATACTTATAACTATAAAATGTGTTAAATTTTTATTGTATTAATTTCATAAAGTGATTGCATGAAAACTTAATTTGTTTGTTACAAAAGAAGAGATTCAAGTGTGGCAATTTTGCCTGTGATATATTCCATAAACACGACCTTAAAGTATTTTTCTCAATTTAAATATTTTATTTCTGAAATATTTAACTCGAGGAACATAATTTTTTCTCGAGTACACTTTCACAAAATTACTAATAAAACCAATAAAATTAATATGTCATAAACAAACTATAGGTCTACCGTAGAAAGTTAGAGTGAAAAATGAAATTAGCCACTTGCAGGGAATGAATAATACAGTACTGCATCTTCAATTATGATTTAAGACATATAAACACAATGCCAATGGCAAGTGTGGTGTAAGCCACTCTAGAAAACTATGGTCTAAAGTTGGAACATACTAGTAGAATTTGTCTAATTGATGATGATGATGATGATGATGATGATGATGATGATGATGATGATGATGATAAAGAATTATGTTTGTTACATCTTACACATTTTGCGCACGTGTTGTTTCCAATCTTATTTCAAATTCCCATAGTGGTAATATTTAAATTTAAACCGAAAACTTCAACAGAAGATGTTACTACTGTTGGACAGGAAATGATAATAATAATAATAATAATAATAATAATAATAATAATAATAATAATGACCAACAATTCGTTTTGTTACATCTCCTTATACATTTTACGCATATAGTAGGGTAGATGAGGGCAATTGTAAACAGGGGGTAGTTGTAAACAAATGCTGTGAGAAATACAAAACTGTCAACATAAAAGTTTTAATTCGGGGGAATATTTAAATTAACATGTTGGCTAACCTACAAAGCAGTTTGGCGCCAAATAGGAGTAACTGCTTAGTTGTGAATGAATGTTTTGTAAGAGTCTACAAAAAAAAGTTGAGAAAGAATTTTGCTTCACCTTCATTTTTGGCATTGTAAGTAAACGTACTATCCTATTTTTAAGAATATGTTGTTTTTATGAGTAATGTATAGTAGTTAACATTTATTGCAATGGTTTTGAGATCTCTCATAACTTCAGTTCATTAAATTATGACGTGTTTACATTTTCCCCATAGTTTTAATTGCTTGGGGTAATTGTAAACATGTTGTACTATGGTTACATTTCGTACTTTTCAGTAATCAAAGAGATCCCCACCTAACTACCCTGTAGAGGATTTAGAGAGGGTTGTCGCAGATGTGAAAAATAGTAACTACAGTTATCTTGAAACTTAGGAGAGGTACTGAGTTCCTATATCGTCATATATCATAGGTTAAAGAGACGAAATGTACCAGTGACCAAAACTGGAGTACAGCTCTTTCTTCTGAAACAGAACAAAAAATGTTCAGTGTCTGAGAGCCCGTGCGAAAATTGGTGTTTACAATTACCCCCTCTCAAAGGGGTAAATGTAAACAGGTTGGGTAAATGTAAACTAGCAATTAAAAGATGAAAAAAGTCAACCTTATTATTTTAAACCCATTTTCAGGGAAAATAAAGATCTAAAAATAACACAAAGTTTCTTTGTCATGCTTACCGTTAGTGAGGGTTGTGCAATGTTGAAATATACTTGAAATCAGTGAAAAGTGTTTACAGTTACCCTGGTCTACCCTACTATGTCCCATCTTATTTAAAATTTCTTTAGTGATAGCCTACATTTATTTCAATTTAAACTGAAAACTCCAACAGAGATATTGTGACTTCTGTTGGACAGGCGATGGCTCTAGCAGTAGAACGCGAGAAGCCTGCAGCTCTTAAGATGATTAACAAAGCCATTCCTCATCTCTTCGGACGTCCAGACTCCGTTTTTGTAACGGCGCCAGTGAAGAACATCCTGTTCGAAGGAGTTCCTATCTTTTGTAACGTGACGGACTTTTCCGCCAAGGCCATCTGCTCAGAGATCCGCAAGAAGGATAAAGACTTCCTCAAGCTGGGCGACGACATCTTTGGATTCTCCTTCTTCGGATCGGTGAGTATACTCTCTCGGTTCCTTAGATTTGGTGCAAGCTGCTTGCTAGTTGTATCAAAGGACGCAAAGCATTACGCGGGAGTGCTACTGAAATTGTGAACAAAGAATATAGACCTTCAGGTCGGCTCTTCTGATGGTCAAGACTTGAGCCACCCCTGCCCAAGCAGAAGGCCTTGCCCCACTGGGGATTTAAGGCTTTTATTATTATTATTATTATTATTATTATTATTATTATTATTATTATTATTATTATTTTGCCGATGTATGCTAGACCAGGGGTCGTCAGCACAGAGCACGCTGGGGCTAGCGTCTCTTACCCGCGGAAAACGCAGTGCACCATGGTGCTCTCGTAGCTGCTAGCAGGTATGCTCTCTATCTCTCCCTGCTGCACGACGGTGCACACGGTACGGCACCGCGAATCCATTGCACATTTCAGCGAGTGCTGACGACCACTGCTCTAGACGATCTGATATTCTCTCTAAGGATCCAAGTTTTGACTACTGTATGATTTCAGAAGATTCAACAGAGAATATCTTCAGATCAGCGGTTGAAAATAAATTATAAAAATAATTACTCCTCGTCTCACGCTGCTCCAACTTAAACACACCCAGCTATTGAGGTATTGCGTTACTAGTTACATGCCTTCAACCGTTGCTGGTATCGTTTATAGTTGCTCCAATATAAACAAACGTAGTCTTATTCAGATATTTTTTTCATACAGGGTGTCCGGGAAAGACCTGACGAAAAATAAATAACTATATCTCTGAAACTATTGCATTTATTGTCGTGATGTTTTCACAGATACAAAGAGAAACACAATAAGTTTTAATGTACCTCTATATGAGCGTCATTTGTAGCCAGGGCTATATCTAGGTGATACTCAATCTCCTGCCACACACGCGAAAGCATCTCCGGTGTTAATAATCCTATTCCTGCGTAGATTCGGCCACGTAACTCCGCAATATCGGTCACAGGAGTGCAATACACTTTGTCTTTCACAAAAACCCCAGAGACCCCAGTGAGGTCATGTCCGGCGACCGTGGTGGCCATTGTTTAGATCCACCTCTCCCAATCCAACGGTCAGGGAACGTGACATCGAGGAAATCGTACACGTGGTTAACATAGTGTAGGGGGGCTCCGTCCTTTTGAAACACGGTTTCTGGTGGTAGTTGTAGGACAGCGTAATTTCGCAGCATTTTCAGGTATGTGTTACCTGTCACTGTGAGCTCTTGTCCGTTTGGAAATGACGTTGTACACGCTTCAATTCAGCCTGCCATAAAACGCATTCAGCTTTCTCTCCTGTTCGGCTATTCACTTGGTATACGTAAAACTTGCATTCCCAACTCTCAGAGCAAGACTGACTACATACGCTGCGCAGAACGAGCTTTTTCTCGTTTTCTCCTCGTGCAATGATATGCGCACGCGCGTAACATGCTGATAGGTAGCAAAACTTTTTGTGTTTCTCTTTCTAACTGTGAAAACATTGAGGTAATAACTTTAATAGTTTCATATATATATATATAGATATTATAGTTCTTTTTCGTCAGGTCTTTCCCGGACACCCTGCATACATAGGTCCTAAAATGTCCCATATCATAAGCGCTTGATTGCATGATTCTGATAGATGCATCTCTTTAAAAATGTAACAAAGTAACCTTTCAAAACTTCACACATAGTGTTTCTTTCACACGGTGCGTGTGACACATTATTTACTCGAAATTGGTTATGTATTCTGCAGAAAAATAATAGCGTAGGCGGTCGCTTCCGGGTGAAGCGTGGCATCAACAACATCAAGGAGGTAGGCCGAGTGATGACGTACGAGGGACAGAAGAAGCTTTCGGTGTACGATGGCGACGAATGTAACAAGTACAGGGGCACCGACTCCACCATCTTCGCGCCCTTCATGACCACCGAAGACAAGATCGAGGCTTTCGCACCCGACCTCTGTAGGTGAGTTAACTGTAATTCTTTATCGGGTTGGTTAAGGAATAAACTAGTCCCGACGTAACAAACAAGGAAACTTTATATTTCAAAGATTTAATCCAGCTTCAGAATTTAATTTCAACAATATAATGCATTATATTCGTACATCTTGATTACACAACTTTTAACACTGTACCACTTTGGAAAACGTATTATATGTCTTTCACGTGTTAAATTTTATGTTACCTTGTTAACGTGTTTCGGCCTGCTATTGGCCATCATCAGAACTGGTTGTTGCTTTTCTTGGCGCCTTTTGTTTTGTTTCCTGTGGGGGTGTGTTTGTGTAGTGTAATGTGGAGTCAAAGAGTATGTGTGTTCTGAAATTGAGTTGTGTGTTGAAAATTTCATTTGGATGTGTTTTTATGTGTTTGTATATTTGGTATTGTTCTAGTGTGTTTAATTTCTGGCTTTTTGTTTGGATGTGTAGAATTTCCATGTCTGTGTTGATGTCTGTGTATATGTGGTTAGCATTTGTGATGTGTGCTGCATATGTGGAAGTGTTTTGCAACAGCTATAACAAAATTACAAAACATTTTTTTTTATTGGTCCGACCCAATATTTTGGGTTTGTCCTGCGAAAAATTACATAAACAGGTTTCAGACAAAATTGATTCAGACAAAATTGATTAAGACATAAGAAAAAAATAGAACCAAATATAATTTAAATTGAATGTACACCATAAAGATGCTGAGGAAATATCGCTACAGAAAATTGTATTATGGTAGTGACGATGGCATTTGAAGATCTCTCGTCAGCTTGTATTTTTCCCTCCACTTTACAAAGGCTTTCGGAATGGTGCCTCTCGCTCCGAAGAAGAGACCGGTAACTGTGATTTTTTCAGTGTTGTATTTCGCCGATAGGTACTGAATCGTGGGCTCGTAGATTTTCTTTTTCTTTTCGTTCACTTCAGACGGTTGAGTAGCTGAGATTTCAAATCTGATTGTAGGATCCATTATTTCGGCTGTCTGTTTATTTCTATTTATAGCTATGATATCGATCCTACGATTGCTTCCACCATAATTATACCATAGCTAAGAGTTTTATGATTATTCCCAATTTTCTTATAAACTGAGAATTTTGTGACAGTTCAAGATGAAATAGCAGGGGACCAAAAATATCCCGAATCTTTTAACGTGTATTTTTTAACATGTACCTGGTATCCTGTTCAGATTAAAACAGTGGAAAACCTTCTCTCGCTAAAAAATCTGAACTTCAAAATTTTGTGAAATTTTCAAAATATGATGCTCTAGGGGCACCTCTAAATATTAATCTAGGGAAAAAATATTTTGAATTGTTCTTTAAGATATCACATCACAACTTTTCCTTCGCATTACATTTTGATTCCATAAACTTCATATTTTCACTCCATTCTAGTATGTAGTGATCATTAGTCAGGAATTTACACACGACTTATAAACGAGCTATTCACTTTGTAATTATAAAACAGTTAAACGTCTGTATAAGAGTTTTTATTAGTAAGACCGTATGAATATTTAGATGGAGTCTGACGGTGTAGTGATGGATGTAAACGAGATAACCCCGAAAAAAAAAAACAGGAATCCTATCTTTGTCCACCACAAATACGACTTCACCATCGCCGGGATTCGAAACCGGTTCTATAGCTATATCAAGTCAGTTCTCTGTTAACTCAGTTGTACTTAAAAATACTTATGTTATTCATTTACTTTATTTGGTCCAAAAGTTCAATGTCCATCCGACTTTCCGCCCGTGATATCCGTGTATGGCAGTGATGTCAAAGCAAGCGCATTTTTCTGACCTTGAAGTCGTGCGCAGGCAGCAAGCGCTAAGTATGGAAAGAGGAAGGGTTGTGTATATGAATAAGCAACCTGTTGGATTAAGAAAACAGTGGTGCACAAACTTCAAACGGAACGTGAAATTTTATGTCGTTATTTTTATATGGCTTCTTTCTGTTTAATATTATCTATATTGTCTGTAAAACAAAAGTACTAACACTGATTTCTTAATATTGCACTTGTGTTTTAAATCTTAATAACATAATAGAGAGTTAAGAAGGAATATTCACTTAAATTCCATAGCATATAATATTATACTGTATTAAGTGGATGAAACACATCATTCATAAAGAAAGTGATATTCCAAAGAAAGAACTTGAGTATGACATGATAAGTTGGAATTTATATTGATGGTATCTTTAGCCTTATAAAAGTAATCAATAAACTAATCAAAACAATATTACAGTACAAAGCAAAGTTACCTAGGTACTGTATCTGTTTTAAGAGTAACTAATATTACACAACAAAACTCTTATCGCATTATGCTTTTAAGGTGATATTTGTGAGCAACTTCCTATCATCAGAATATTAAATTATTTTCTTTAAATCTGCTGAAGCTATAGAGCTGACATTTTTACAACACATGGGCACGTATCTTTTGCTTATGATGTAACAGTAGTTGCTTTGTTAATTCATTTCCTTACAAACATTTTCCATGCGAATATTTTCAAAATTTTCAATACAGTATCTTCAGTAATACGTATGTACGGTATATTAGATATACGAAAACATTCTGTAAGGCTACTAAATAAATATGCCTATACTTGAAAATTTCACTTTTCTATACGAAAAGTTGAGAAAATATTTCTTTTGAATAAAAAAATCAAACTTGTGAAAAATGAGCATTAAAATTAAAACTTACATTCTTATAATGCACTTATACTTCTCAGGCAAATCTAAAAATTAATATGGATACAGTTTTAATAAGTTCTCTTCTCTTTATCTATTGAATCAGTGCTGGCCATCCCTGAATATAGCTCGACCAAGCGGCATATACCACCTCTTTCGTCTGTCTCTTTCCTTTCCACTGTGAAGCGCTCAGGCTCTCCTGGGCTCTAAAGCGCGCGCTTGCTCCTGTGGGCATCAATTGACATGCCTGGTGTATGGTGATTCCTTATTACTGAAGACCATATCACTCAATCTTATGTTGGATGCGGCAGGTCGATAGCAGCGGAATACAAGGGTCCGATGGTGTACAAGGGCATCCACAGCTTTCGGTACAGCGCTGACTTCGGCGACATGTCGACGGACCCGGCGCTCAAGTGCTTCTGCACGACGCCCGACACCTGCATGAAGCAGGGCATCCACGACCTCACCCGCTGCTCCGGGGCCCCCCTCATGGCTTCGCTTCCGCACTTCCTTGACTGCGACCCGGAGTACCAGAATGGCGTCATCGGTCTCAATCCGAGCAAAGAGAAGCACGAGATTATCATGATCTTTGAACCGGTTAGTTGTTATCACTAGATTTCGAAGTTGAGGCACATTTACTATGGAGTTAAGGGGAGAGGATGGTATTTTTGGTGAAAAATATGATATGTGTGGAATGCACAGCATAACATTTTGTGGGTATTTGTGCCCTTATCGGATGTTGAGACGTCATTTTTAAACTTCCTACGCTATGAATTTTTAAATTACACGCCCGCTTTTATCGGTTTCCAGTAAGTTCATTTTTTTTTGCTACATTGCCAGACAAAAATGGATATAATTTCTGAACTATTAAAGATACATGCATGAAATTTAGAACACACATTCTTTAGACTATTGGGAAACTTTTCTCTGTAACAGAATTTTGTTAATTGATTTCATTTTAAAAATACGCCCGTTTGTTTGCAATAAAGAAAATCAGAAAATTGTTATTAAATTTTAATTGTTTATTTTACAAACGTATGGACTAATATCAAAATTCTGTTACAGACAGTTTGTAGAACATGCTTTTGCAAATACATTGCAAAACACTGTTTGAATCTATCTTTAAAAACGGTTTAGATATATCGGTTTTAGTACAATCCTGCATTGGCCATATTTTTTTTTTCAAAGTTGGGCTCCTAAATAATTTTTTTTCAAAATATGTATATTTGGTTGAGTTGCCACAGCTATGAGGTCTCTACATACAAAAAAAAATAATATTTTACATCAAATAGGAAAAAAGTTTTAAAAAATACCAAAGTACACACAGAATAATAAAAAGTTTACAAAGCAGCTGGCAAGGTAGTCCCTCCCCTCATACACACATCATGTTTGTTGGATGGAGCAGTACAGACCGAGCAAGGAAAAAATTGAATGTTCGCCTAAAGGGCAAACGTAAGTTGGAATACATCTTATTATCATGTCTAGGTTATAGAAACGTAAAATTATTCTTAGGCCTATAAAGATTTATACTACTACTACTACTACTACTACTACTACTACTACTACTACTACTACTACTACTACTACTACTATTATTATTATTATTATTATTATTATTATTATTATTATTAAGCTGCGGATTTATGCCTATATGCCTATTTTAATCCTTAATCTGAAGGCGGAGGACTTTAGGTTACATATCCATTTTAAGACATTGTGAGTATTATATGCGAATTCTGTAATGCCTATAATTGCCTATTTCACTAGTAAATGCCTATTTGCTTATAAATGCCTAAAAGTTGCCTAAATATCCGTATTATATATACATATTATAGGCCTACTTGAATTTACTAACCATTCTATCGATATTTTTTAATCTGTAATTTGTTTCTTTTTTATCTAGCAGAGGGTAGTGATATAACTATCGATAATTCTGCGTGTTATGTTTTACTGCCACCAGAGTGCGGAGAAATCGAATAATTTAAAATCAACCAATGAGAAAAAAAATGTATTTCGAAAGCCGCATGAATCTTTGTGGTAGTTGACTAGGGTAGTTGTTTTAAACTGTGTATCCGTTTTGTGAGTTCGTGAATTGAGTATGGAGTTGAGTTTTCTGCTGTAATGCGTCAAAGCAAAAGTCATCAGAAGCATTGATTGGAAAATATAATACTGCGCTCCCACTGGTTTGGTCCCCAAGTGAGAATCCCTGAAGTATTGCCCCATCACTTCATGTGAAGTGGAAGAGAGTTTCTCCCAATTTAAGAAAATTCTTACAGACAATAAATATCAGTTCTCATTACAACATTTGGACGAATATTTAGTTATTCACTGCCATAATGACATTCCTATAGAAAGTAGTGTATAATGCTACGCTATGGTCGTGTTAGCCAATAAGAATTAAAAATTGTTAGTGCCTTTTTAAAATGCCTATTTTAGAATTTTGAATGCCTATTTTGCCTGCCTATTTCAACTGATTTTAGTGCCTAAAAATCCGCACCTTGATTATTATTATTATTATTATTATTATTATTATTATTATTATTATTATTATTATTATTAGACAGTGGATGCGGGATGACTTATCGTTGAATGTAGGTACACATTTACTATATGTTACATTTTTTTCATTCAGACCATTGGTTCAACAGGTTTTAAACGTAAACAGACGACGTCAACATGCTACTGTATCTCCGTACAGTCAGAAGGAAAAGAAAAATAACGTACTGTAGTACATACCTTGCAAGGTTCAGTCCTCGTCATCATTGATGCAATTACCAGCGTTGCAGTAAACGACGATATATTCTCGTAAGTTGTCGGAGATGAATCGTCTTCGCCTATCGCTTAAACAGTTTTTGTATCGAGAGAATTTCTGAAGAAAAACTCTAAAATGGGGATCACTCAATTTCTTTAGAGGAATATTTGCACTGAGCATCATGTTGCACGTGTCGTTAGACCCGCACATCTAACTGATGATGATGATGATGATGATGATGATGATGATGATGATGGTTCCTCAGATTTCATTTCAACGCATTTCCTGTACGATGTATTGTTGCAATGTTTCTTTATAGCCTGAGTTGTTCTGGTTTTAATTTCAATTTTACATACATTACACACGATATTGTCTTCGTTAATACATAAAATGTCACTCTCATACTCCTTAATTGCATTTCGCATCTCTAAGCGAATTTAACGTTTTAACTTCGACATTATGAATGGATCAGCACTACACTATTCAACTCGTACTAAATACTTGAGCAGGATAACACAACTGCAAACATTGCGTTGCAATGTTACATGAACGGACCGGGGTTCCTTCGTTCTGTACGCTGCTGTACTCGCCAGGTACACAAAAGACGGACGGCGCGGCACGTGCCATATACTCTGATACGAAACAAGTTCACTTTTCCTTAAGTCATCCCGCATCCACTGTCTGATTATTATTATTATTATTATTATTATTATTATTATTATTATTATTATTATTATTATTATTAGGGTCCGCATTCCAGCTACCTATAAACTGAAATCATAGACACAAGAGATGTTGAAGAGTATATTCATAAAATGTTTTACTCTTTTTCATTATATTTTTCAACCCTTCTATGGAGTTGTTCTTAACTTCGTCCATTTATTCGCTCATTCGTCTATTTGTCCAAAAATTTTTCGTTTACTCATTTATCTATCCACCCACCCACATACCCATATATCCGCCTACCTACTCACTTATTTTTCTTTCGTCCATTTACTAATTTTCTCATCTACGAGTATGTATTCATTCTTTCGTTTATCCATAGATTTATCCTTTCCCCAGTCATTGCTTCCGTTTTAGGTTTGTATAATTTAAAATCATTACAACAAAGTAGGCAGCATCACATTATGCGATGTATTTGCGCTTAGTCCCAATTTTACTGTGTAATACAATATTGTCATTGCAGTTGACTGCGACGCCCCTGGTTGGGTTCAAGCGCCTCCAGTTCAGCATCGCTGTGCATGCGATAGACAAAATAGATCTCATGAAAGAGATTCCGACGGTGCTGCTGCCTTTACTCTGGGTACAAGAGGTAAGAAAACATTGAAATGACAAACTCTGATGCCAAATTGTTACGCTCTGAATATTTTCAAGTAATACGTGCATATCCAAGAACGTTAAAAATCGCTGTCTGTAATGCCCAATAGACTATTACAATCTTATTAAAATTTCCTACCTCCTAAACAATGCTTAATACAAATTATTAGGCCTACACTCTTAGTAATATAGAAAAATTCAGTTTTGGAAAAAAGTTTAATATTTTTTTGCAAACATAGCTAATTTTTGTAACCCTGCCGTTCAAATTTTGTCAACATTATCCTCTGGAATATAACTAGGATCCGAATTTTGACGACATAATGCAAATCTAGCTAATGCAAATCTGGCTTTAAGGTATGGCTCCCTGTGAAGCTGACTTGAATAATTTCAAGGGGAAAATTGATTCGGGACAGGGTATTGAACCCGGGAACTTTGGCTGAGCGCGCCAACGCTCTACCGACTGAGCTACTCAGGAACTGTAACCGACACCGACTCAATTTTTCCCTTTATATCCAAATTCGGAAATGAAATAACAGACAGACCAGAAATACTGAACAGATGGACGAAATATGTACAGGGAATCGTACAGATGACTTGGCTATAGAAGAAGAAGCAACCGTATCAGAAGACGAAAAAGGATTTTCTATTTTAAGAGAAGAAGTTTAACTAGCGCTTAGGGAAATGAAGAATGGAAAAGCAACAGGAGTTGATGGAATCCCCATTGAATTAGTGAAATGCTTGGGTGAAGGCAAGAAGGAAATTCTATCATTATGCAATGAAATATATGAGAGAGGTGACTGGCCTGAAGATTTTACGGAGACAGTGTTGCTTCCAATACCGAAGAAAAATAATGCCAAGAAATGTAATGAGTTCAGGACTATCAACTTGATATCGCCCTCGGCGAAGATTCTTCTGCTAATACTGAATCGACGTTTATATTCTAAGTTGGAAGAAGAATTGGAAGAAGAGCATTTTGGCTCCAGGAAGAGAAAAGGTACGAGAGATGCAATTGGACTGCTACGAACAATCGGCAAAAGATATCTAGAAAAGAATAATTAAGTGTATATAGTATTTGTGGATATAGAGAAGGCGTTTGACAGAGTGGATTGGAATAAACTGATGGAGATCCTAAAGAAAATTGGAGTGGATTGGAAAGAGAGGAGGCTGTTCAGTAACCTTTATATGAAACGAGTCAAAGTTAGGATAGGAGAAGAATTGTCAGAAGAAAGTGAAATAGGGATAGGAGTATGACAAGGATGCCCTTTATCACCTACCCTGTTCAACATCTTCTTGAAGATCTAGTGAAGAACTGTTTTCAGAACATAGGAGGAGTGATAATAGGAGGAAGAAGAAGTGTGTAAGATTTTCTGATATGGCGTTGTTAGCAGAAGAGGAGATGATACTAAGGGATATGCTACTGGAACTAAGTGACAGCTGTGAGCAGTATGGAATGAAGATAAATGCCAACAAGACAAAGACCATGGTCATAGGAAGAAAAGTAAATAAGGTAAATTTGCGAATTCTAAATGAGGCAGTAGAGCAAGTGGACAGCTTCAAATACTTGGAGTGTACTATAAGCAGTGATATGAGCTGCTACCAAGAAGTCAAAAAGAAAATAGCAATGGCAAAGAAAGCTTTTAATAGAAAAATGAGCATCTTCTGCGGACCTCTGGAGAAAGTACTAAGGAAGAGACATGCCTCAAGTGAGCTGACAAGACACCAGGAGCTAAGTGACCTAAGTGACAGATAATTTAGACAGCTCATAACTTTGCTATTTTTATATAATCTTGAAAACACTTGGCGCACTATCTCTTTACAGAAGGTAAGGTAATTCTTATCTAAGCATTCCACTGTCACAGCGACGAGTTTGAGTTTAATGTGAACGTAGTTATTTTGAAAATAACTTAAAAATTTGTATTTCTGGACCTGAAACGAAATGCCTTTACCTTCACGTGCTCTTGTTCGAAATTACTCAGTATGTACATTTTGGAACTGAAAGAAAGAATAAATATTTTTCTCTTTTCGCATTAGCTGAAATCCAAGTGAATGCACAGTGGTTTCAAATGTATTTTAAACTTCTGAAACACATACTCAACTCATGCTGATTTTTGTTGTTATCGATAAAAATATACGGTACACATACATCCAATTTTTAAACTTTGCTTACTGACTGCAAATATCGTATGATGGTTAATTAGCGATATTTCACCATATTGACCAATTCCCGAGTTTACTGACGTGAATCATCGTGAATTAAAGCGTTTAAATAACCTTCAGCAAAGTCTGATGTTCTTCCTGAAAGTGAAGAATCATTCATACCAGAATGGTCCTCTTTCAAACAAGATAGCTAGCCATTTTCTTCTCTACTATCCCCGATGGCGTTCTCTCTGTGAAAGGCGCAAATGATTCTAGCAGACTCTGATGCCTTTATTCCTAGGTTAAACTCGATCAAAAGAATATGTTGGAAATGTTGTCTTTTTTTCTACTTGATATTTTATTTTCTTTGGCTCATAATTAACAGAAACTTTCATAAAAATGGAAAAATTCAAGACGTATTCTGTAACAATTCTATGACATTAAAATGACAATAATAAATGGCAAACAAAAACGCTGTTAACTTATTCATCAACCTGTTAGTGTCGACGATACAAGTATTAGAGTCAAATGTGTCACCCAAAAGAACATGAAAATACGTAATCGTATATCATAATTGGACGGAGTTTCGCAATAATAGACTAACCGACAATTTGAAAAAATAAGATATTTGCACAAATCTGTTGATGGCAGGCTAATTTAACTCGGAAAAAAAATCAAGACTGCGATATCTGAATTTTGCTGCTATTTATAAGTAAAAATCGTTTATTGCATAAAATTCATTTAATTATTTTGCTTTGAAATATTAATTCAACTGCTGGTCTCTTATTAAAAATTGGTTAGATTTTTTTTGGTATTATAATACTTCTTGAATAAAATGTTTTATAAAAAACAGATTTATTTCAATGGCCAATATCTCGAAACAAGTTTTTGGCGCTTGATCTATTATTGCGTAACTCCGTCCAATTAGTCTCCTCGGATTTTAAGACCGTTTAGGGTAGGCTAATACACACGTTCTTTAATGCACATAGTTTTAGACAATATCATGGCTCGAGTGTTTCTCGTGTTGCATACATTTAGGGATTTTCACATAAAATTGTTGCAATCTATCCTATTCGAGCCTAAAAATCCGAGGTCTAATTATAATATATTTAAAGTATTAAAGAGAAAAACTTATAATTTACTTAAGGTAATTATACTATTTACGTGAAATTTGTTAGCAAAGAAAAGACGAATTTAAATTTCAAATCTCAGCACTTGTGAAAAATAGTAGCTATATAACAAGCACAGTAATACCCATAATGTAAACAATATTGAGATTCTATTACTGATCTACTGTTTTGGAGATGATGATTGCATTTATAAATTCACTAAGGTTCTAATATTTTATTGCTCAAAATTATCATCATTTTGCATGACAAACCAGACGAAGGGATACAAAAAAAAAGCCAATAGCTGGCGAAAAAAGCTGAGCATAGAAATTTTAACATGAACCAATTCGTTTCTACACAAATGGATAAACAATGTGCGTTGTTTCTTTACAGGGCATGGAACTGAAGCAAGAGTATTTGGACAAGGTAGGCAGTATCTTCAAGATCATGGGCACGGTCGGCGTTATAAAATGGATCTTGATGGTGGTTGGAGGGATCCTCGGCACGTCGGGGGCTGTCATCGGGTACCGGAAGAAAGCCAACGAGATGTCGCTTGAGGATTCGCCCAGCGTGCCCAAGAAACCGTCGGGGATCGCACCCCTCGAGGTGCAAACCCCTCCGCGCTACTGAGTATCAGACTGAGGACCGAAATCACTTTCAGTCCACAACATAAGCCTTTGTAATAAGGACTCTCAAAGCCTTAGTAGCTCTGTACAGATTTCTCTGCTTATTGAGTCGTTTTGTTTTTTTCTGTTTCCTGCCTCACTGACAAGGGAACCGTCCCAGGTCACGGCGCTTGAATTAAATTACAATGCTTATTTAAGCTGATTTCCGTTCTTTAAGAAACATGGATATAGTCGGTCGTTTCGCTTTTTCCTCGTTTACAAAATATATTGACTTGAAAATCGTTGCTACTTATGCCGCTTCTTGAGCGCACTCGGATCCTCATAGCTCGGCAACACCGTATCACAGCTCTCGTATTAATGTTCCAGTTAATTTTTTTTCTCTTAAATCACATTAATATAATAGTAGTGCAATTTATGGCAACTGTCATTAATTCATACACTGTCCAAATCCATAGGTACACAGTTGGAAGTCTAGAAACACGACTGTACATATGCTTTCAAGAACGGACAGCGGAATTTGGACCTAAAGTAAACAAATATGGTGCAGACAAAGATAAGTCATTTAATGTCGTGGTCGATGCAAGTAGCTCCGGTAAACTGGCAAAAAAAAAAATCACGTGAGAAGATGGTTAAGAGATGTATTTCTCCCGGATGTTAAAAAAGACACACCATTACTTCTGGTGGTCAGATAGATGACACTTTATTTACTGATAAATAAATAAATAAATAAATAAATAAATAAATAAATAAATAAATAAATAAATAATACTTTGCATGGTAAGACAGTTAAAACACAAATTATCCTTTAAAAACTACAAGATTTGTGTAACCCTTGATGTTTATTTTTTAACCCTTAAATTGACAATGTATCCTATAGGATACAACAGGTTAATAGGCTATATGCTCTAATTTTAATGGAACAATAGAAAAAATGGTAGGAAAATTAAAATTTCACAATATTGTAATATTGTGCAACATATAAAAATGTGGACATTGCGATAGTTGTTTTCTTTACGGTCCGACAAGGTTTAATAAACTAGTGTGAGAAATGAAGCTTTGCCAAGCTACGGTTTAAGGCAATTTAATGTAATTCCAAAGCTAGAAGAGTATTTCAGATACAAAATTATCTGTGAAAACATTCCGGACACATTGCCCGATAGGGGCTTCATAATAACATTACATTCTGTTGTGTAGGCTATCAACAGTTTCATTCACCTGTCCTCAAACACATGCTAATAACTTATACATGTGGCAGAAGTGTGGCTATGTAACGGAGAAACATGTAAGAAAGTTTGATAACGTTCTTGCAACACTGTTGCAGGTTGGAAACAGGTTGTATGTGTTACAGAAGAGTGTGAAAAATCAGTCTATATCAAATGTTTGTACTGTTCAATGGCTCTTTGTTCCGATCATTTCATTTCGAATCCACACTATCACATTTAAGGTGAGTCACAAAGTTAATACATATTTCAAATTCAAACTGAATTTGTATTTCAACAAGAGTACTATATTAATGTGAGTTAAGAGAAAAAGAAAATAGAGTAGACTACTAGAGCATTAATGCGAGAGCTGTGATACAGTATCCCGGAGCTATGAGGATCCGAGTGCGTGCAAGAATCGGCATAAGTAGCATCAATTTTCAAGTAATTATATTTCGTAAAAGAGAAAAAAGCGACACGAACGACTATCACCACGTTTCTTAAAGAATGAAAAGTAGCTTAAAAATATGCATTTTCATTAGATTAAGCACCGTGACCTGGGATGATTTTCTTGTGAGTGCAGCTCCATGTCTCTGTGTTGAGCATCCAAGTGTCTTATGTGGAAACAGTCTTCCCACCTGCACTAGTTCCATGTTCTCTTCTTACTTCTATTTCCTCTCCCTATTAACCACACATTGTCTTTCGTCTTCAACATTTCTCTTCCGCCTTGAAAATTCATCGTTTAAGTCTGATTCTCTTAGATTTTTTAAAAATTACTGCAGTTATGTCGCATTCAAACTTAGGGGAGAGTCGGGTAGTATCGGACATCGGATAATATCGGACAGTGCGTTTCTTTCATCTACCACCATATGGTAGTACCTGAATGACATGGTTACGTTTCTCTATGCGACATCACAGAAACGTAACCATGTCAATCAGGTACTATCAACATGTGGTAGATGAAAGAAACTGATATTACCCGATGTCCGATACTACCCGACTCTCCCCTACACATTCTCTTCACTTCCCTTTATTTATTTTTATTTTTTCATACCCACAATTCATTTTTTTCTTCCTTAATTCGATGTTCTTTGATTTTCAGCTCTCTAAATCTACCCAACTTAAGTTGTATTACTTCATGTGAATTCTACATCTAACTCTAATTTCTTTTCTTTCACTCTTTCTCTATCTCTCATTCATTTTTAAAGAACACGTTTCTATCATTGTCTTTAATCTACTATTCCTCTTATCCTTTCATTTCTTTACATTCATAATATTTCTCAATTTTCTGCTCTACTATAAGTAATTTATGTTTCTTACTTTTCTCTCGTATTTATTTAAACTCCTTCCTATTCTTCCTTTATATCTTTTCTAACTCTATTATTTTACATTTTTCTTTCCCTTTTTCTCGCACCTACTCAATACGTTTCATCCTCGAGTTTCCTTGCACTTTATAATCTAGATTACTCAGAATTTATATCTGCCTCATACGCTTGCCTCTACTTCTTCTCTCTCTTCTTTCTCTATAATTACATTGCCCATTAACACATTTTATCCCTCCTAAAAGTATCCTTCGATTCTCTCTTCATCCCATTTTTCATATTTCCTCTATAATAATTTTTCTTGGTCCTTTCAATGAGCTAATTGATTTTTGTCATTCTTACAAATCTTTCTGGCATTAAATACGTGTTACGATAATTTCTTCAAAAATGTCCTCAATAACTTAATTTCCAAGTCATATTGCAGCACATCTCCCTGTCGCTTTTATTTACACAGCATGCAGTCTACAGCAAATACAATTTGTTTGAAAACATGGACTGAACTTTATGTGTTGTTTCTCTCTGCATATAAATTTTAAAATAAGTTATTGAGATGATTTAAAACTTATATCCTAGAATTATAGGAAAATTACAAATATTTGAAGACAACATATTCCATTAAATACTTTTTTTTTCCGCTCATCGCGTTGTTGCCGACGGGAAAACTGTGGAATAAACACAAAATCAAAATACCTATAACTTCAATGAAAAGCAGATTCAACACAATGAAGTTAGTCCAATGACTGTAGAAAGGATTTTAACACTCAATGCTGTATATATAAGCTAATATATGCATTCGAAGAAAAATAAATCCAGTGAAATATTGTAAATTTGTAATATATAAATGTGTAATATGTCAAGCATCTTGTTTCTATTAGCCCATATCCCTTCATGTGCAAGTAGGTCTTGTAGTAAAACGTATTCCGGTAAATTTTAATAAATTTCACATAAATGCATGATTTCAATGTTAAAACATTTCTATGTAGGATTTTAATTAAAAGTTTGTTGTCAAAGAAACAAATAAACACAACAACAAAAGCAATCTGATGGGTTAAGAAAATTAGTGTATGATATTATTTCCTGTATCCAGAGACAATGTGAAGAAAGAAAGTAACAGTAAGTTATAACATCTGACAGTAGCATTTAGAATTACGTATCAACTATTCTAGTTCCTAACCAAATTTGGTGGTTTATCTAGGTTTTTGCAAAACGGACATTTGTCTCTATGTCACAAACTAGACTAATGATGCATTCGTTGATTCATGTGTAAAATATTTCTAATATGAATAAAGTATATAATTTAATAAGAGTACAGTTTTAACTTATTTCTTCTCAGAATTTTTTTAGGTATCCTTCATACCTTATCTTAGAAAACGAAAACTATTTAAGCAACATAAACTTAAGAGATTGAATTGATCAGACTACAGTTTTCTTAGAAAACATTGATATTCATATGAGAGCATTAAATAAAACAAAATTTCTCCTTTCATTTTGCGAAATACATAATTGCTTTATGATCAAAATAAATAAATTCCCGAACCTGAGTTACAAGTAAATTTCATTCTTCCACGAGAAACATAAAAGCACAAATTCCAAGAAAACTTCCCACATTTTATGTACTTCACCTGACACAAAATTCTTACATGTAATTTTAAGTAATCATTTTGAAAACTTAATACTTATATTAATACATTTTGTAAATTGTGAACAATCATAAATACAATAAAAATTTTAATTTCTCGTTATTTCACTGTATGAAATTTGTTGCTTGCATTTCTTTTTATACCGATTTTGTTTCTTATCTATAAATTGTGCAATAAGATTTTTACTTTACAATAGAGGAAAAAAAATTATCCTGCATCTTATGTCATCCAATAGAAGAAATCAAATTAGCGTAATTGTTAAAGTAGCTGGAATTTAGTTTTTTTACTGGTTATTTTAAGATACTTTTTCAACTGCTATCGTTATATAGCGTCTGAATGAGATGAAGGTGATAATGCCAGCGAAATGAGTCCACGGTCCAACGCCGAAAGTTACTTAGCATTTGCTCTTATTGGGCTGAAAGAAAATCCCGGAAAAACCTCAACCAAGTAACTTGTCCCAAACAGGATTTGAACCCGGTTCCGCTCGTTTCACGGTCTGGCATATAGGCACTTAGTATAATGACAGAAATCCTCATATTGTATTGTAACATAGAGCATATAATTTCATTTTTGTTACATTTCATTTGTTTCAAATAATTTGAAAATAACAATTACAATTGTTATTTTCAAATTTGCAATAATTCTTGTAATAGTATAACAAAGTTAGTTATTCTATAAAATAAATTTTCTGAATATCACTAGTTTTATCAAAATAGAAACTTTTAGTGTGAATCTGCTTCTATAATATGGATAGTAAGACAGGTTGCTAGCCAAGTTATATTTGGAACTCACAAGGGAAAAGAAGTGCCTAATGATTTCTGTATTTTATATTTTTACGTTCGATGTTTTTCACTGAAAACTACATGTATGAATAAAAATAGTTGAAACTCTTTAGTAATGCTTTCAGATTTAATTTCATGTTTGGCAATAAAAAATAATATGGTTTCCATCCAAAGTATAAATATATTTTTTTCGTTAAAAACCATAAACTGAGTCCTCATTTTTAGTGGCATTGAAGAGGGGCTTGAAAAGAAAAAGTCTGAGAATCGCTGCTGTAGGTCATTCTATTATCGAGCCTTCTACCGGAAGTTACTGTAGTCGCAACAAAAGAATAGACTTCTGATGTCTCGAGTGTCTTGAACGCCTACAAGAGACGTTGCAACTACATCCCAATAGACAGAAAGCTGGCGGACGATCGAGCAAGGTGGCATGTCTTCCCTCAATGTGAAGGCGGAAAGGCGAATGAAAGAGAGTTCAAGAAAAAAATAAGTGTCGGAAGTCAGTTCTTTCGTTGTGACCATGATCATCATCAATATCATTATAAGACAAAGAAAAGAAGAGTGAAAAAATATATCTCGGTACGTTTTAAAAGTCAGTAGTGACTAAAAAATGTTCATGTGTGTTATCCACTGCTTGTATACTTTGTGACTTGCTAGAGCATACATAGGCACAATTTTCGGTTACGTGAGGCACTCGATTTGAAATAGTTTGTTTACTAGGAGAGGAGACTGCAGAGTAGGATGGGAAATATAAATTGCTGTGACCTGCCTCACCTTATCGTAATAGCTAAGGCGGTCAGTGGCGAATTATTAGGAAAGCGCTTGGTTAACGTGAGAGACTCGAAAGCTTTTATTCAATTTGGCAAATTAATTCGGCAGCTTTATCATAAACCTCTTTACTGTTTCTACGTAGCTGAATTGATTTAAATCACAGGCGATAAATTACGTAACTAGCCAATAATATTCCATCGCGTTGTCTACGTTTATTTTCTTGAATATTCTGGTGTTTCTCAAGATTGCTTAATAGATTTGCACGTACTCGACCTGAAATAATTTCAGAAAATCATATTTCGTTTTCTACGCACATCTGATATTTTTTTTATAAATTTCTTTTGGAAATAATACGTACAAACAACATTTAATTCCTCGTACCTTTTAATGCAGCGTGTTTAAGGTATAATGTCATATTTAGTATACTATGCAAATGTTAAGACCATAAATTTTCTTCGGAATAGTAGGAAAAATAACATTTAATTTGTCTTACCTTCTAATTCAGCATGTTCTTTATGACATAAGGAGTAATGTCGTTGTATATTAAATTTATTAATGCCTAATAGCATTTTCGACCATAACATACATCGTATGTTCTCCCATTCTAAACAGCAAAAAATCTCTTCCTCCCATTTCTCATGAAATAATCGTTTTCTAACGTGTACACACTGCTTTGATAATGCCATTATGCCAACACTGGTATTGCTTATGAAACTGATATAGAACCTGCCCACGCCTAGGAGTTGCGTGAGGGAGGAACGGGTACTGTGAAGATGATGTCACTCAGACCGATAAGCTCTGTGAAGGTCAGTGAGGCATTATTTCTCAAGTGAGGCTCGATGCCCATCTATGTGCTTGAGTGTAAAAGAAGGCTCTGTGGCCAGTATAAATAAATAAATAAATAAATATTATTATTATTATTATTATTATTATTATCATTATTATTACTATTATTATTATTGTCACTGTTATATACCTACGGATCTGATAATCAACGTCAGCTGATCTATGAAATAAATACTTAAATTATACAACATGTGATACATTTAAAATGATGTTAAACTACGTATATTTTCTTTCGTTTTCTAACGACTCGTGTAATAACAGAAAGCTAGTCGTCTACTTTATCGAAATCTGATGTTCAATTCCAATAATTAAAAGCTCTAACAACAATTATTAATGCACTGGTATATAATGCATCCATGGTCGTCTCACCTTGACATAATGACATTAACACTGAACACTAAACTGTCAGTGTTGGCATAGAAACACGATAACTGACAGTTGACGTCGACTGTAATTAAAATCTTAAGTGGGTCCTGCTGTTAATTGTCTCTCTGCCATCCCCTATTCTTCAGTTTCAACATATTACTCATCCAATCCGAACAGAACTCCTAAGTTTCTCCCGATTGTTCTGAGTATCTCGCAAAAATGCAAAGTAAGTGCAAGAAAGACAAAACCAATTATTTTACAATGAAACAGTTTGTTTAGTAATTCTGCTATCCTTTATTAGAACTAACTTATAATAGGAAGTATAAATTATACTAAAGGATAAAATACGTAATTTTAACAGGTAGGATGGAGATAAATGCATGAGGAAAAAGTAGGTTTTAAGGAGAGTGCAAATGAAGTCATGTTTAATTCTCGGCTCAAAATGCACACATTATTATTACGATTATTATTATTATTATTATTATTATTATTATTATTATTACTCGTATTGTTATTATTATCATTATTATTATTATTATTATTATTATTATTATTATTATTATTATTATAAATATGAGATTAATTGCAAATATTTCAATTGCGGTAGTTTGTTTACCAGACATCAGGATCTTGATTATTTTTTGTAAAGTCATTAAGGGTGATATTGATTGTGAATCATTCATAAGCAATATCAGTCTTCGTATTCATGCTAAGGGTTTAAGATTTCAAAAAAAATTTTATAATACGAATTCTAAATCTCTCTCTCCGGTCTGCAGATGTATTAAATATGCTAATTTGCATGGATTGAACTTGGATCCATTTAATGTGTAGTATATACTTTTTTAATTTTTATCTCAGTTTTATTAACTTATGCTATTTTTTTTAGATATTTATCGTAATATCCCATTGCATATCTTTGTATTTTATTTTTATTTTATTTTATTTTATTTCTTCCTGTAACCACTACAGGTTCCCATCGACAAAGAGTACCATGATATAATAGAGTAAATGCCTTGAGGCTTAGTGATAAATTGTTGTTAGAGTGAAAAATAACAATTTGAATTATATTGAAACACATGATATTAAACGAAGTAACGTCGAGATGCGAATTAGTCACGGTCCATATGTATGATGCCTGAAAATAGCTATTGAGCCTTTGAGTGCTACAATTGTTAGATCTCTTAAAATATTTTTATGCAGGTCAAAAGATTTACACTACTTATATGATTCCAGTCTTCATTTATATGATTTCATTAATTCATTTGTAATTCATTTTATTTAATTGTCATTATTTTACTTATCTCATTGTACTAATTTTAATAATTATTTGTATGCATTGTTTTTTGTTGTTTATTCATTTTTTCATTATTGTTTAATTGTATTGGTCTGTAATTTTCATAATTATTTGTATGCACTTTTGTTATTCCTTGTACACTCCTGTGCTAACTTTTATCTTGTGCTGAACTGTTATTGGCCTCAGGCTGTTGTACAGCACATTAAATATTAGTAAATAAATAAATAAATAAATATTATTATTACTATTATTATTACTATTATTATCATTATTATTATTACTATTATTATTATTATTATTATTATTATTATTATTATTATTATTATTATTATTATTTGAAAATCAGAAATATTAAGGTCCACAATAACTATGAATCCTGTCGTCAGTTTGCAAAAGGGAACATGTCCAAAATAACAAAGTGTTGAAAGATTGCAAAAACTATAACTAACCGTAAGTTAACAAATTTAAATGTCCACATATTTTTTTCTAATTAGATCACTATGGGTACATACATTGAGGATCTATGAACATTTTAATTTTTTAAGTCTGTTATGTTTCCCCCCCCCCCAACACTTCGTCATTTTGGACGTGTCCCCTTTTGCAAATCGACGACAGAATTGTAAAGTTAGCTGACAAATATCATATCACGTATCATTATTATTATTATTATTATTATTATTATTATTATTATTATTATTATTATTATTATTATTAACATTGTTATCATTATGAATGGAACGAAATTCAAATAAAAACTGCTGAGCCATTTATACCAGAACCCACACTTTCTGAAGTCAAAATTTCGATAGAAAAGCTGAAAAAGTACAAGTCTCCAGGTATCGATCAAATTCCAACAGAATTAATACAAGAGGGTGGAAGCGCATTATCTAGCGAAATTTATAAACTTGTACTTGCTATTTGGGAAAAGAAAATTGTACCAGAACAATGGAAGGAGTCCACAATTGTACTTATCTTTAAAAAGCGGGACAAGGATAACTGCAGTAACTTCCGAGGAATATCACTTTTGTTGACGTACCAACAATTCACCATCATCCATTAAAAGTGTAATGGAGACCCATCCTCTGAAGGTAGGCGTACACTCTGGATAGTTTCTGAGAAACTAAGTGGTCTACACTTCTCGGCACTAGCGACATCTTTGAGTCACGCTCGTAGACTCAGGGCGAATAACAGCAAGTTAAGAGTCCTGTCCTTGTATTGTACAAAAAATAACAAAGAAAAACTGCCGCTTACTGAGATAGTAACCAGAAAGGTTTCAACAATGTAGGAGTGAAAACTAAATCATCATCTGATTGTCCGACCACCCAAATAGGGCAATATGAGTAGGTAACACGCTATAGACATAAAAGATGAACAAGAAGGAAAATCCACCGATATTGGCTGAACTTGAACTCATGAACCTGGTTCCAATAGGAAACATAGTAGCTATCCACTCGATTTAAAACAATGTACGTAGTATGTAACGTTCATATAAACGTATTCTTGTAATTATTGATTCTTTGTTACGAATTTTTTTTACCACAACACTTGATTTTCTTAAGTTCCTCATGTTGCAGTGTCACTGCAGAATTTGCCGGGTAAGTGGATAGGAATGTCAGGGCTGGTGATGCTCATGCTGGGCGCCACAGTCGACTTCTGGGGCTTCGGGGCCTTGCTTCGAAACCAGATCAAAAACGTGAGTACAAAACTTAAAAGAAGATTACGACTATTTTTGGTGTGTTAGTCGATTTTGAAACGTTTAATTCATATTAATTATGTATGTAATTATGTATGGAATTATAGGATGGGGTAGCTCATTTAAATCCAATTTTAATCCACTTTATTTATTACAGAAGAAGATAATTAAAATATGTCTTCATAAACCTTTTGATTTTCAATCTCAAAATTTGTTTTTAGACTTTAATGTACTTAACGTAAGACAAATTTATTATATTGTATTAATAAAACTCATACATAAAAATCGAAATAGTTTTGAATTGTATTCTCATAGTTATTAAACAAAAGGTATGAATTCTTTAAGATTGTTTGAACCAAAATGCAACACCGTTACAGTATTTAATCATAGTAGTAATTTAGGGCCAAGAATATATAACAAATTTATATGTAAATATCCTAAACTTGTCAATTCTAATAGTTTAAATTTAAAAAGTTATGTATGGATTTTATAAAAATTGAAAAATTGTGAATTTAAATTTATATACTAAATTGCGTAGTAGACTTAAGACAAACTGTATTGTATAATTATTAATTTCAATTCAGGAATCCGCCCCTGAGCACGAGTTCTACTCTATCAGGGGCGAGCTATAGTTTTTCTGTATAGCCTATATTATATTTTATGTTACAATTATTAGCAAAATAAAAAATAAATATATTATTTTATTAGTGAGGAAGTAACTGAGAAAAAAATATCGATTAAGTTTTATAGCCTCAACTTTTTTTTTTGCTCAAACGTTGATGTTATTACTAGTGTATATACAGTGTGTTTTTGAGGTTGTGCTACAAACTTTCAGGGATGATGGCGAAGGGCACATGTATCAATTTGAGATAAGGAACCCTGGTACGGAAATGACCGAGTCAAAAGTTACAAGCAAAAATAGTTGTGTTGAAATGGAATAATTTTATTCCTCTGTACACCTTATTTATGTGTATTTATCTGTACATCTTACACAAACTGTATTCATCTGACGTTTACGTTGTCTACTTACAGTATTCCATTCAGTGCGCTGTCTGAGGGATGGGAGCAGGAAACTACACTAAAGCAATGCAGATAGCGTAATTTGTAATGAACATGGTCGGTCCTGATATGCACGTCTGTAGACAGCAGTATATGTGTATAAGTTGCAGTGTCCAGTCGATCAGTCCTAGTTAGATGGAGGAGTACACGAGAGCGGAATAAGCAGATCTGATTTTCGAATACGGATGAGCCAATGGGAACAGTAGAGAAGCTCACATCCGGCCCATACAATCTTTCCACGACTGTTCCAAAGGTTAAGGGAAGGAGGGCACGTGGTGCCAAATTACAATTCCATTTCTACACTAATATTTTTGCTTATAACTTTCGACTCAGTCATTTCCGGACCATGGTTCCTTATCTCAAATTGATACATGTGCCTTTCGCCATCATCCCTGAAAGTTTTTAACACCACTTAAGAAACACCCTGTATAATATACATGTAATATCAAGAGGATCAATATAATGAAGCTGGTAAAGAGGTGTTAAGATAACTATTTTCAGACATCGTTGAAATAATTGAAAAGGGTGCAATACATGCTGATACCGCTAAGATTCTTGGAGAGAAAACTTTGACATTTAACACGTTAAGAAACAGATTTTTATCTATATTTTATTCTGTTGCAGAAACTGGCTTTAAAGAAGGGCAATGAATTTAGAAAAGCCTGGACAAAATTTGAGGACCCGATTGACTTCAAGATATACATCTTCAATGTCACGAATCCGATGGAAGTGCAAAAGGGACAAAAGCCCATTTTGGTTGAAATAGGACCCTATTTCTACGAGTAAGAAAACAAGCTACAAGTTTTATACTTTCTAATTTTTAGAACTTTTTATTTACGTATACTTATCGTATTTTTATAATAACAGATGAACAGTAAGTAATGTCATTAATTTCGAGGGATTATTCTTCGAGATATTTCAAACATAAAAGTTTAATACAATTTTGCTCGTTTGTGCTTCCTTTTCGAGAAAAAAAAATATTTTTTGTGTAACATTACATAGCTGTTTTAGGAAATTCATTAATTTAATTCCCAATGTGCTCGTTCAATTTAAGAGAGTAGTATATTATGATAATAAATTATTGAAAGAATTTTAATTATGCAGAAATTTAATCCGAACAAATGTAACAATGTAAAATTCCTTTGCAAAACAAAAGGTTGCAGAAATTTGATCCGAACAAATGTAACAATGTAAAATTCCTTTGCAAAACAAAAGGTTACATTTGTTTGGATCAAATTTCTGCATATTGAAAGGACAAAACTAAAATTCTTTCAATGATTTATTATCATAATACACTATTCTCTTAAACTGACTGAGCGTGCTGGGAATTAAATCAATGTATTTCCCAAAACACGTATGAAATGTTTCATATAAAGAACTTTTATCTCAAAAAAGGAAGCAAAAACGATCAAAATTTTATTAAACTTTTTGTTTGAAATATCTGAAAGAATAACCCCCTGAAATTGAGACAGGGGAATCAAAAACTCTCTAACTCCAATAAACCAAATTTTACAAGAGAGAGAAAAAAACTTATTATTTCTCTTACTAACTTTAAATATTATATATTTATTTATTAATATTGTGTAAAATTACATTCTTTATCAATTAAATACTTCAAAACCTAAATTTTTATATTATCTTACGCTACAATTTGAAATAAATACTGCTGGAGTTGGTGGTTTTCTGACTTCCACAGTGTATGAATTAAGAAAAGTGAATAAATATGAGCCATGTGAAGAAAAAAAGATAAATATATCATAAACATTGGAATATATGAGAAAATGGAAGTTTATTATTAAGATTAACATTGCTACATTTTTTAAATTTCAAATATATGAGACAGAAAATCACAAATTACCATAAAGCACATCAAAATACACAAATGAAACCACAAACAGTATTAAAATGTTAACACAGTCTCATTCATGTTACAGATTCTGTTCTTTTCTCTCACTCTCATGTTCTTCCTGTGCATCTAGATTCTAGATTATTACTGTCCGCAAACAGAGTTTGGTAATTCATCCTACTTTCCTCAGAAATAAATTGCATTAAATTTTGCAAGTCCTTTTGCTTTCTTCTTTCAATGGCAATGCTGAATTGTACTCTAGTTGACTGCGGAATGATGCATCTGAATTCGGTTTCTGGAAGTTAATCGACTCGATATTGTGCCTTTAATAGTCTTACTTACATGGATTTCATAGATTTTTGTGACATTCTGAATACCGTATTGCATCACTTTACTCAGCTGGTTGAGCGATAGTTTTGCCACCTACCGGGAAATTAAATGGAATGGAATGCAAAAACTCTCTTATTCCATGGAGTAAGTGGAGTTCTGACTTCCACGAGTTTTAAAACAGCCCCCAGAATGCAGATGAATGTCGATATTAGTGTATTCTTGCCTTCCACGCATGCGGGACAAACTAAAAAGCATCATCCAGCCCATAACTCAATTTTGTCAAAAATTGGAATTAGTGTGTTTTTCATCTCCCTGTCTCAATTAATGCATTACTTACAGTTCACCCTATATATTAAGCTAATGTTTTTTTTTTACGTAAAGAGAGTACAAAGAGAAGATGGACATGAAGGACCGCAGGGAGGACGACACTGTGTCTTTCAACCCACGTGACTCTTGGGTGTTCCGAGCCGACAAGTCTGGTGGACTGACTGGCGACGAGATTCTCACCATTCCCAACGCGGCTCTACTGGTAAGAGTCCAAACAACTGAAATCCGATGTATGAAGAAAGAAATTATGCTTACAAAATTATTGCAATGTATAAGTTGTACTGTATTGTATTTTATTGCTACATACTACACTATAAAATGAATAGTCACAGAATAGATACAGCGCATACCGTCACTTGAATAAAATAATTCGTTTACATGCGAACCTTTGTCATAAATATACCTGATTGAAGCAAAAAAAATTAAACAAATAAATAGCCTATTCAAAGAATAAATTTTGAACTTTTACAGACATTTAGAGAATTTACAGAATATCTGAAGCCATCCAAAGTAAACATTTACATCAGTATGGCTATAATGTTAGACAATTAGACTGCCTGAATAATTTGTATTCACCAGGAAATGAGCCTTAATTACGAAACGAAAATTTAACATAACAAACAAAACGCTGATTACATATGAACTAATAATCAAATCATAAGTAGATCTATGTGTTTGCAATACAGAATGATGGTAACGTTCTTTCTCATTATACAGTAAAGGAGGCAAGACCTGTCGTATGACCTTATCGTGTTCCGTGGCTATGTCACCAATGAATATGAAGGGAGAAGATACGTTTTAGTCTGAGATGAACTTCCATGTCGATAGATTCGTATGATATTAACCATCATGAAACAAACTCTCTGATAGCTCATTCTTTCCCCCTCGCATAGCTCACATGCCAGATCTCGCCTCTTCATCTATACGAATTATAACGACTATGTATGTATGTATATATGTATGTATGTATGTATGTATGTATGTATGTATGTATGTACGTACGTACAATATACCGGGTGGTGACTTGAAACACGCACCATAGGGATTTCAATGTTAAAATGTATATTTTGTTATATTAGCTCCTCTAAACATTATAAAATAAAATGTCATTAAAGCTTTTTATAGAGAAAAAAATTCTGCATCCATTTTTTTATTAAATTAATATTTTGATTATGTGTGTCTTTGAAATTAATTACAATTAAATAGTACATTATCCAACCAGCCTATAATGATAGTAATTAAGACGCGAGTATGTTTATGAAACAAGCGCAAGCGAGTTTCATAATTTTCATACGAGCGTCTTAATTACCATTATAGGCAAGTTTCATAAGACTTTTTATGCTCGACCATATTTCTAACTTGAAATTATTCAGAAGTATTCATTTTATTCGTATCTGACTGAAGGCCGAAGTGACCTTGTGCATAGCTCGCAAATTGTGAGATATGCGCAGACGCGAAAGTATTGATTTTTTCCGAGGAACAATAATGTCATTGACCTTGATATAATCTAGAGAATAACAAGAACTAATTTTGATATAACCTGGAAATTGATTTAGAATTGAAAAACGAGATAACAAATTGAATTTATTTGAATATTATTTACAATTAACGCTAATTATTATAGTAACAGAACATAACCTTCTGCGACAGTATTGGATTTCCAGCCTCCGTGTCGTTTCCCTCGTTGTCTTTCGATTGCATATCCGAGAATAATCGAAAACCTGAACTTTAATGAATAGGTGTACTTTAATGACATGTATTAAAGGACTGCTACCAGGTGTATAATTAATACATTTCGGCATGGTCAAACATAAAAGTAATTATAACCATTTTTAATGAAAACTTAATTACAGTAGGTCATGGATAACGGATATTTCTGTTTAAAACAAAGAGGAAACAAGTGAATGTGACATCAATGTGCTGCCGGTCTTAATGGATATTCCTCACTGAACTTCCCACATACTCTACATGCACTATTTCCAGTATATACTACCGTTTAATAATTTGAACTTTTTCTCATGAAACATAAACAATTATAAATCATTGCATTCAATTGTTTTTATTAATCCATGGCCAACTATGATTAGCATGCTTTAAAAATTAGTGCAGTTTTCGTGGCGGGAGTACTTCGAATTATATTTTAGATTTTTTTATCCCCAGCCAAAAATTGTTTTAAAGGTATGATTGGATGCAGAATTTTTTTCTCTACAAAAAACTTCAATGACATTTTCTTTTATAACAATTAAGGCAGCTAATATAACAAAATATAAATATTAGTATTTAAATCACTATGGTGCGTGTTCCAAGTCAACATATACGTATGTATTAGTTTCTTAACGTCCCGTCGTTGACGTCTTGTGATGCCCAGCAAACAAGCTACTTCATCCATCTATTGATCCTTTGCAAGTTATCTTTTTTGTATTCCTTCATAGATCAATTTCTTCATTTCCCTTCTTTCTTCTTCCATTTAGGTATTACTTAAAACACTTTTCAGTAATTTTCCATCTTTTCTTCTGTGTACAGCAGTGGCAAAAAAAAACCGGACCGACCCTTGTAGCTGATTTCAGAGCCTTGTTCACTCCAGAGCACGATAGACTGGTAACTAAGACTTTCGTGGTTCGAATCCTGTCTGGGAAGGAAACTTTTTTTTTGTTCCTTATTCAAATTTATTCCCAATACTTTTCGATTGTTGGTAAAATTCTTGTTCTGGGAATAATAAGTTCATTAAGTAGTAAAATATCGCTGCAATCGAAAAGTATTTGGAATAAATTTGAATAAGGAACAAAAAAAAGTTTCCTTCCCAGGCAGGATTAGAACCACGAAAGTCTTGGTTATCAGTTTATCGTGCTCTGAAGTGAACAAGGCTCTGAAATCAGCTACAAGGGTCGGTCCGGTTTTTTTTTTTTTTGCCACTACTGTATATGGTCATACTATCCAAATTGTATTCTTTTAATAAGTGCCACTTACGTCAAGCTTTTTTCGAACAACAAATAATGAATTTATTTCTTTCTTCCTTGATATTTTAGCTCACCAAATGTACGAGTATGCATTTTAATTGACACTGATTTTTTGTTGATGAGGATCAGATATAGATGCACTATCACCTTTACTTTTTAACTTCGCTCTAGAATATGCCATTAGGAAAGTTCAGGATAACACAGAGGGTTTGGAATTGAACGGGTTACATCAGCTTCTTGTCTATGCGGATGACGTGAATATGTTAGGAGAGAATCCACACACGATTAGAGAAAACGCGGAAATTCTAGTTGAAGCAAGTAAAGCGATAGGGTTGGAAGTAAATCCCGAAAAGACTAAGTATATGATTATGTCTCGTGACCAGAATATTGTACGAAATGGAAATATAAAACTTGGAGATGTATCCTTCGAAGAGTGGAAAAACTCAAATATCTTGGAGCAACAGTAACAAATATAAATAACACTCGGGAGGAAATTAAACGCAGAATAAATATGGGAAATGCGTGCCATTATTCGGTTGAGAAGCTTTTGCCATCTAGTCTGCTGTCAAAAAATCTGAAAGTTAGAATTTATAAAACAGTTATATTACCGGTTGTTCTGTATGGTTGTGAAACTTGGACTCTCACTCTGAGAGAGGAACATAGGTTAAGGGTGTTTGAGAATAAGGTTCTTAGAAAAATATTTGGGGGTAAGAGGGATGAAGTTACAGGAGAATGGAGAAAGTTACACAACGCAGAGCTGCACGCATTGTATACTTCACCTGACATAATTAGGAACATTAAATCCAGACGTTTGAGATGGGCAGGGCATGTAGCACGTATGGGCGAATCCAGAAATGCATATAGAGTGTTAGTTGGGAGGCCGGAGGGAAAAAGACCTTTGGGGAGGCCGAGACGTAAATGGGAAGATAATATTAAAATGAATTTGAGGGAGGTGGGATATGATGGTAGAGACTGGATTAATCTTGCTCAGGATAGGGACCAATGGCGGGCTTATGTTAGGGCGGCAATGAAGCTCCGGGTTCCTTAAAAGCCAGTAAGTAAGTAAGTAAGAGAATCAGATATAGTATTGCGCTGCTATCAAAAGCAGATTTAGAGATGTTTTAGAAATGTAAGCATCATGGTGTCGAAAAAATCGCTTTAGCAAGCCTGTCTGAAGTGAAAGTAAAAGAAAGTCATGGCTTTAATTAACTTTTCAAGTTTGCAGAGAATGATACTAACTAGCATTCCGACTCTCAGGGAATGGCATTAACGGTGGAGCGCGAGAAGCCGGTGGCCCTGCAGCTTATCAACAAGGCGATCCCATTCATATTCGGCGACCCCACGTCCGTGTTCCTGACGGCACCGGCACGGAAACTCCTATTCGAAGGAGTTCCTCTCTACTGCAATACCACAAACTTCTCAGCCAAAGTCATTTGTTCCGAACTCCGGAAGAAGGAGAAAGACTTACACAAGTTGGGCGAAGACATCTTTGGCGTTTCATTCTTCGGCATGGTACGTGATAACGTTTTGTTAAAATCATTCAAAGTTAGATACGAGTTCCCAACAACTTAACAACTCTTTATACAGTGCGTTCGTTGCTCGACCAGACCGTTCCGCGGTTGCCTTGAACTGGGTGAAGATTGACGCGCCTGACGCCAGAGTTATACTGGTGACAGACTACAGTCTCTAATCGCGATTTTCGACCTAATCGCGATCAGGAGCTAAATCCTGTTCCCAGAACTAGATAATCGCGCTGAGGCACGGCCCAGTGGACGAAAGTAACATTTTAGTAATCTTTGGTTTCGAATCACCTCGATTTATATTATTTAGGAAGGCGTGATAGCTTCTGCTGTGGAATTTTATTACCCCTTCCATTATATTATATGAAATAGAAACGAAAACTAATGGCTAGGAAATGAATTTGGCTCCTATTAGACGTAGTGGAGAAATTTAATGCAGATTTGAGAAAAGTAAAAAGAAATATATTAACAAATGACAGACGAATTATTCATGTTTCATAAATATAGAAAGCAATAGAAGGCTGCTGAAAGATGTTTCATTTCAATAAATAATGGATTACAAACTGGAATTGGTTTCTTTTCCAGATTTTCAATTTCAGTCTCCATTACGACGCTATCGTTGAGGTTAGGACTGATTTTAAAAATATGTTTTATTACAAAATAATATAAATTTTTGGCATGATGATATAAATTTTATAGGTTATAAAATCTCTTTTAAAAATAATATAAATAGTAATGATATAAATTGTATCAGTTTACATTGTAAAGCATATAACAATTTTAACAAATAAATTTCCATATCAAACTGCAAGAAACAACAAAAAAAAAAAAAAAGAAAAAAATGAACAAACATCAAAAGAAAGCATGAACTTCAGGGGTTGTCCAGGAGTGAAACAAACATATACGTATTTACATAGAGAAAATTGTTTCCTCTATGGCAATTCAGCTGTTGATCAGACGGGACCAAGCGTGACCTAGTGTGTCACCACATTTTCGGTAATTGCGATCGGAGCTAATTGCGATAATGCTAATCGCGATTAGCGACTGTAGTCTGTCACCAGTATTACACGTAAACGACCGGCAAGTCATGGGTACGGAACACTAACTACTCTGCTAACATTAGGCTTACTTGCATCACAACATATGTTGAAAGTGATTACCTTCAATTCGAACACATTCCCTATATCTCCGAAAGCGATTCTCGTTCACTCGCAAAAGTTCATTTTGGCTGATTGCCTGTATTTATCTAGTGATGTTGTCCTTCATTTCTTGTAACGTGTGCGGATTTGATGCGCACACTTTATTCTTTAACGTTCCCCATAAATAAAAATCGCATGGAGATATGTCACGGGAACGAGATGGCCACAATCCTCGACTAATTATTCTGTCACCAAACACACTTCGCAATTCATGCATAGAATTCACAGCGGTGTGCGCTGTAGCTGAATCCTGCTGAAACCAGCCACTCAATCGTTCATTTCTTGTTGGTTGCGGAAAAAAAAATATTTAAAATTGAAGTTACATAAACGTGTGAATCAACTGTAGTGTCGAAAAATATGAGACCGATAATTCTACTCGCACTCACTGCACACCAAACCCCAACCTTTGCAGCGTGGTGAGGAACTTCATGAATAATATGGGGATTTTCGGTAGCCCAGTATCTATTGTTTTGAGTAGAAACGTGACCGTAAAGAAGAAACCACGCTTCATCAGTGAAGAACGTTAAAAGTGAGTCCACATCGCCATTATGAACGGACTGCACAAACCAATTGAGGCGGTAGCCGGAAAATGGGCCCGTAGGTCTATTGGCCCTTTTTCGGGAGAACGTTTAATTTGATTCTCCGTTTTAAAATCTATTTGCTTACAAAGTTTTGTTTCAATATCTTGTAAACAAAGGGCAGGGTAGTTATTGAATGAACCCATGCAGCCTTGCGTAGTAATGGAATTCAGCAAACATCAGTGAAGATGATCCTCAAAGTGAGTGTGAGTCCATCCAGGATGTGCACTGAAGTGTAAACTGCACTCTGAAGATAAACTTTGAAGTGAGTGTGAATCCATTCTAGATTAATGGTAAATAATCTTTATTCAGTATCCAACAGATATTGTTTATTTTCATGTATTCGGTAAAATTTATAACGTAACTATGAGATATATGTAAGAAATTTAATTTTATTAAAATGATTATGAACTTGTAAACATCTGTAGGCCTAATGTGCGGTGTTCAATGGTGATGTTTAATGTCTTCTAAAATATTTTGATAAAATAAGCTTGTTCTCTGTAAAAAGGGCCTATAAAATGTTCCAATAAAAAAAAAATATATATAACACTATTAAAGTCGAAATGCATTATTTAACAAAAACTTGTAGACAAATATTATTGTAACAGTATGCAAATTGTTATTTTGATAAAAAGTGCATTCAAACCGCAATTACATAAAAAAATTTCTTTCAATCTTTGTTTTCTCGAAACATGACTTTTGCTTATGGGCCCTTTTTCCGGCTACCGCCTCAATTGCAATAATTAACCCTACTTACAGGATCTTGTGGTTGTAAAGCATGAACTACAGTTACCCTGTACGGCCTAAGTTTCAGAAGTTTCGTTGCCATAAAAGCTGACGTCTTGGAAATGTTAACCTCTTGTGCTAAACGTCGCAATGATTTGCGGGGTGATTGCTCTAACCGGGCCCCTACTTCGTCAAGCTTCTGTCAGTACACGGCGTTGTTGAACACGTTTCTTGTTCAAAAAAGATCCTGTACGTCTGACTTTATTGACAAGATCATAAATAGTTGATCTGCTAGGAATTCGAACACCTGCAAACAGATGTTCAAATTCTCTTCGAGACCTTCTTGCAGAAGAGTATTTCACATACGCATCAAAGAGAAAAATACGTTGTTCTAAATTGTGCTCAACCATTGTTAATAGACACTTTATCACCACAAGACAACACAATTTTACTCACAACACGCGCACAGACGTCTTTCCCTCACGACAGATCCAACTCGACTGACTGGCACGTCAGTGGTAGTTATAGCGCTACTCTTGGTGCAGGTGCGCCAATCTTCACCCAGTCCAAGGCCGCCGCGAAACGGTCCGACCGAGCTACGAACGCACTGTATTATGTACAGAGTGGCGCAGGGAACGGGAAATTTTGAATTAACGTAAATGGCATGAATAAACACAGTACACACATCATTTATTGTCGGAAGTGCATGTAAATTTAAATTTACTAAGATATTGGAAATTAAATTAATGACTTTCCCAAAGCATGCTATGAAAAGTATAAAAAAAAAACAATTTGTATTCCGAAAAGGAAGCAAATACGAGCGAAATTGTATTAAACTTCCTTGTCTGAAATATCTCAAAGAATAATCCTCTGAAATTAATGACATTACTTATGATTTATCCTGTACATATGGACTCTGAAAACACAGTTACACACATTGTAAATAATTCGGACTGCAAAGACGATGCACGTGTGTGATGTAGTTTGACCTTCACTTCAAATCAGCTCGTCGCGCTGCCGGTAGGTATACCCTTGCTACGCATTTCAAACTGTCTCACTGGCTGACATGATAGACAAAAACATCCAGTAGCCTTTGTACAGAGTTATAGTCCGGATCAGCTTACTTCAGGTGAAACGTAACCATTTGTCCCCCATTACTACATATTCTAGTGGATTGTGGTGATTTTCTAGTTTGCAGGTTGAATTTTCTTTCGCCAACTTCGTTTCGAATTTCGATATCAACAAATGGTAGTGATTTTGTAACTGGTATGTTGGCAGCTGAGACAAATATCGATAATGTTTGTCGGTACTAGAGTTCCATGAAATTAAAATTGTACTAGATTTCTGAGCCGGTTACTGGAAGCTAGTGAAATTTGAGCATACTAATAATTAATTAATATCAGTATTATTATTATTAATACATAATAGTTATTTTATGCATTGCGTTGTGGTTCAAGACTATAGTCAGGTAAGTTTTCGGAGTTAGTACTAATAATTTCGTGTGGTCAAACAAAATACATTTTTAGGTTACGTCTCGTGAGTCAATTGTTCGGTCAAACAAATTAATTTCATATTGCCAGACAAAATACTTGACATGTTGATCCCTTTCCCGTATAGTTTGCCTATGAAAATATGTTACAAATTATTGAATTATTTAGAATAACCTTCCAACATAAAGTACGGTTAGTAAATAAGTCATTTAGTACGTAGGATCGTGTGATATCTGGTAACAGTTGGCAACACTGACAAGACGGCAATATTTGCTGTTTAGGAACTGTTCTTATGTGACCCTCACTATATGTGATGTGATATGTGCGCAGAGAAACGGTACCCCTGGTGGCAGACTTACAGTCAAAAGGGGCATTGAGGACATCCACGATCTGGGTCGAGTAGTGGCGTTCAACGGGCAGAAGAAGATGACGGTGTGGAGCGGTGATCCCTGCAACCAGTTCAAAGGCACCGATTCCACCGTCTTCGCACCATTTATCACCGCCAAAGACACCATCGCCGCCTTCGCTCCCGATCTTTGCAGGTTCATATGACTTTTGTGTTCAAAACAATTTATGAAACTTTACTGATATCCTAAGAGATGCACAATAGTTTTGCAACGTGAATTAAATCATAATAAATTGACAGGTATTCACTGTCATTATGATACGACATTGTAGACATTCGTATCGGAGTTACAGGGCAACGACAACTGCCATGCATGCCACTATAAAGGGAAAGTAGTACGATTTTATAAAACGGGCAAAATAAATTATACAGGGACATCACTTTATTTTTACCAACATTTTTAACATTAACCTGGCTATACTCGGAAACACTGTTACCCCCTTCCATTACAGGAGTTTGGTGTTAGTCTACTAGTGCAATATGTAAACAAATCATTGTACTAGCTAGAGGAGGAGAGAAAAGTAATGTATTCATTTATGTTACAAGGAAATGGGATTTTCAGTTTGATCATTACTTTTACGGTATTTTATCAAAATACAGTAGAGTAGTAACATTTTTTTTTTTTCACAAACTCAACTCTTCAGGCGGTTTTATTCATTATATAATGGCTGCTTTATTCAGCATATTACCGTACTTTTTTGTAACTCTAATCTTCACTTCTGCTTAGTCCACACAGATAAAGTTATTCAGTCATGCTACACACCGTACCTGTGCGAAATAAGCAGGGTCGGGTATTTACGGAGATCGAGAAAATGACGACATAATAGATGTACAATAGATTTTTACCAATCTTTACGAATTAAGTGATTCTGATTAATAATATGCGGATAAAACAATCGCGACAAATCGCGAAATAGAGTTCTAAAAGCGAAATAAGAACACATTCGCGAATTATTATTATTATTGTGTCGTTTTATAGGAAACTTCATATTCTGAGTTCTTTTTTCGGACATTTTTTCATTTGAATTTGTTGCATATTCAAGTAGGCTACATTACATGGTATTCCAGGTGTTCTGATTACATTAGTGAACTCAAAAGACGGAGAATTCAACATTTCACTAATAATTTGAAAGTATTAATTTGAGGGCTGCATGTTTTTTTTTTTTTTTCGTTTTTAATGAATGCGTGTTAAATACAGTCTCAATCCAACAAATACTGTCTATTGGCCATACTGCATCTTTACCAGAATCCAATGAACCTATAATGTTAATTATTTGGAAAGTAATATTCATACTGATTTAATACTCCAATTTCAAAATAATTGTATTTTCCAAAATTTCCATTAATATCCAACAAGAGTACAAATGAATCTCCAACAATCTCCGCCGACACCAATATTAAAAAAACACAAATGATAAAATTAATCTCCATAAATACCTGCCCCTGAAAATAAGCTTCAATAATATAGGCTCTTCCTTCTATGGAAAACGCAACCATATTTCTGAAACACACTATACTCTGTACTGTTTACTTCACTGCTAGCAGACTTCGAATACAACAGAGGCCTAAGTTTATGTGGCTGACGGGAGCAAGAACATTAGTGAAAGGGGTGGGAGTCAAGTACATTCAGAAACGCAGATACAATAAAAATGCAAGTAAAATAAAGTGATGTCCCGGTATATTAAAAGTATTTATTTCACTCACTGACTTCACAACATAGACCAAGCTAGACGCTGATATTACACAGTCCTCACACAGCCATCACACAACCAACATCTAAAAGAGGCACATCGGCATTAATTAATTCTGACACCTGGCTTGAGCCTTATTATACAGTTTATTACGATTATTGTCTTGGATACTGATCCCACATTACCATATTGGAAAAACAGCATCATCGTCAAATTAAATGTATATTACTATCAACATTAAACATTCCAATTTATAATATTAGCTTTTATAAGACAATCATATTAATTTGAAATAACAATCATGATAAAATATGAGACACACACCATGATACATACGTTTGAATGGTTAAAATATGTGCAATAATGGGAAACAGAAATATGAACACAATAAATGTATTCAAATACTGTAATTTGAAACTCTTCACATTCACAACATTTCTACCTTAGTTTTATATTTTATTATTTTATTTTTTATTCTCTTGTCTATGCGGATGATGTGAATATGCTAGGAGAAAATCCACAAACGATTAGGGAAAACGCGGAAATTCTAGTTGAAGCAAGTAAAGCGATAGGGTTGGAAGTAAATCCCGAAAAGACTAAGTATATGATTATGTCTCGTGACCAGAATATTGTACGAAATGGAAATATAAAAATTGGAGATTTATCTTTCGAAGAGGTCAAAAAATTCAAATATCTTGGAGCAACAGTAACAAATATAAATGACACTCGGGAGGAAATTAAACGCAGAATAAATATGGGAAATGCCTGTTATTATTCGGTTGAGAAGCTTTTGTCATCTAGTCTTCTGTCAAAAAATCTGAAAGTTAGAATTCATAAAACAGTTATATTACCGGTTCTTCTGTATGGTTGTGAAACTTGGACTCTCACTTTGAGAGAGGAACAGAGATTAAGGGTGTTTGAGAATAAGGTTCTTAGGAAAATATTTGGGGCTAAGAGGGATGAAGTTACAGGAGAATGGAGAAAGTTACACAACGCAGAGCTGCACGCATTGTATTCTTCACCTGACATAATTAGGAACATAAAATCCAGACGTTTGAGATGGGCAGGACATGTAGCACGTATGGGCGAATCCAGAAATGCATATAGAGTGTTAGTTGGGAGGCCGGAGGGAAAAAGACCTTTGGGGAGGCCGAGACGTAGGTGGGAAGATAATATTAAAATGGATTTGAGGGAAGTGGGGTATGATGGTAGAGACTGGATTAATCTTGCTCAGGATAGGGACCAATGGCGGGCTTATGTGAGGGCGGCAATGAACCTACGGGTTCCTTAAAAGCCAGTAAGTAAGTATTTTTTATTCTTTTACATCAAATTACTTCATTATTCCATGTGTGAAGACTTGCATACATATATACTTTGCAACTTACACGTGTATTTTAAATAATTGACAATGAGGGCTGTCATATAATAATGTCAAAATGTATCATAACCATGTTGATTTTAATAAAGTTCAGTTGGCATGTCACTAAATATGTATTGTATTTGTAGAAATTATGTAGAGATTACTGATATTACCGAAATGTACTTCGTATCTGATGATGTTGGCCCTGACCAACGAAAACGTTTATACATCTTTTAAACATGTAATGTAAAGGTTTAACACCTTAAACATATGTTGTGAAGTCAGTGACTGAAATAAATACTTTTAATATTCAATACAGACTTCTCTGAAAACTAAAAAATGAATTGCAAAAAAAAATATATATATATACGGTATGTTAAAAGAAGATTTAGAAGAATCTCAAACAAAGAGATAAAACTTGTAAACATTTTAACAAAAAGGTGATATATAGAGTGTATACAATTTGATGTTAAATATTTTTGGGACATTCGTAACAACAAAACATTGATAAGCTTTAATATAAACAGGTCTGGATTTAGGTATAGTGCCGCCCCTAGGCAGTGCTAAAATTTGCAGCCCTCCATCTCCCACAAACAGTTTATGAGCAGCTATTATACAAGTCACGCTTAGTTTAAATTAGTTTTAAGTGAAATGTTACAATTCAGGAAACAATAAACTGGAATCAATGTACATGCATTTTACTTGTGCATTATTAGTACATTATGCAACGAGCCTATAATGAAGGTAATTAAGAAGCGAGTATGGATATTTATGAAACGAGCGCAAGCGAGTTTCATAATTTTCATACGAGCTTCTTAATTGCCATTATAGGCTAGTTTCATACGACTTTTTATGCTCGACCATATTTCTAACTTGATATTATTAATTTTCTTTGTATCTGACCTTGACCAATGTCCCGTGTGTTGTGAGATGTGCGCAGACGCGAAAGTATTGATTTTTTCCGAGGAACAGATGTTCACATTGACCTTGCTAGGCCATAAGAACCTACAGAGATAACATTGAAACTAAATTAGACATTGAAAAACGAGATGACAAATTGAATTTATTTGAATATTATTTACAATTAACGCTAATTATTATAGTAACAGAACATAACCTTCTGCGACAGTATTGGATTTCCAGCCTCCGTGACTTTTCGCTAATTCTCTTTCGATTCCATATCCGAGAATAATCGATACTTGCGGTATTATAACGGCAGAAAGATGACCTGTCATTGGCTGAACAGTTGTAACCTGAGTCGTCATTGGCTGAAAGATCTGACCTTTAATGAGTAGGTGTACTTTAATGACATGCATTAAAGGTCTGCTAGCAGGTGTAGGGGAGAGTCGGGTAGTATCGGACATCGGGTAATAACGAATAGTGAGTTTCTTTTATCTACCACACGATGATAGTACCTGATTGACATGGTTACGTTTCTGTGATGTCGCATAGAGAAACGTAACCATGTCATTCAGGTACTACCATATGGTGGTAGATGAAAGAAACGTACTGTCCGATGCTACCCGATGTCCGATACTACCCGACTCTCCCCTATAATTACTACATTTCGGCATGGTCGAGCATAAAAATATTTCCTTCGCACTTTCTTCACAGTATAAGCATTGATGATGTCATCAAAGTCGATCTGACAAAACACATCAGACCCGATGTAAAGAAATATATAACATGCGAACTTATTCATTGTTGAAAGAAAATTGATTGTGAAAGGCAAGCTGTGGTTTATTTTTATGCATTGGTTTTGTTGGTGGTATAATTATTACGAGTATTTCTTACTTCGATAAGAAGTATAAAGTAAATTGAAAAATAAACTCCAACTCTTTGCGGAATAAACCTTTCATATCGAATTATATAGTGCAGATGCTGGAAAGTGGTTAAATATTATTGTTGATGATATATATTATCTACCAAAAAGTAATTGGGCACTGTTTTTGCCCCTTTAGAACCTCGTGGTATCACCTCTTGTTGCTATAACAGCAGCCACCCCGTCAGGCATGTTCTCCACTAGTTTGTGTAGGATATCCACTGGAATGCGTCGCCATTCCTCTTGCAATATGGCACTCAGTTGGACAATGGAAGTTGACCAAATTTCCCGAAACTTCAATCGCCGGTCCAATTCGTCTCAAAGGTGCTTAATGGGATTGAGATCAGGACTCTGTGCAGACCAGTCCATCCGGTGAACATTATTGTCTGCATACCACTGCATAGTAGCCACCAAAACATGGCATCTAACACGTAAAATCATGGATACCCAATTACTTTTTGGTAGATAGTGTATTGCATTGGAAATGTAACAGAGAGTTGTGGTTACCATCCATAGCGATAAATACAGTGCGTTCGTAGCTCGGCCGGACCACTAAAACATTCAAATTTGAAAATTGTACTTTCAATAATTGTTCCTTTTAAAATTATTCATGTTTATTTTTTATTTCATCATCCATAATTAAAAGCTTTCTTGTTTATGTCATCATCCCTAATTAAACCTTGTCTAACACTTGTTTATATTGTTTAGGTTATGTTATAACGGTAGCTAATAAACACACATCCAATTTTATTTTCAACAATGCATTCCTGTTTATACAAGTAGTTAAATTTAAGGAGTTGATAATATAAAAACGTGATACCGGCATTAAATGTAACTATGCAACTTCACACTTCCCTTTTACTCTCACCACGACCACGTCAATGCAATAACAAAACAATATCCGACTTCCACAACAACAAACTTAAGAAAAGATTTACAAACAAGTGTTTTAAAAACAAATTTCATTTTAAAATGAAAATAAAAAAGAAAAGAAAACGAGAAAGAGAGAGAAAAAAATTACCCCCCCTCAAAATTGCCGCCCTAGGCAACTGCCTAAATCCGGCACTGAATATAAATATGTTTCTGAAAATAGTAGGGCCTACTTACTTTCAGAGTTAGTAATGACTTACTCTACAGAGAGTTCTGACAAATTACTTTTATGGTGCAGCTTTTTCTTTAGATATAGACTTTATGTCGACAGGAAATGTATTGGAAAGATAATGAGGTATTAAGTGACTCGGTTGATACAGCTGGCGCCAGCGTTTTTGGCGTGTGTCCTAGATATATAGTGCCCAGTTTGTGAACATGTTGCTAGTGCAGCCGAGAATGGTGCCACTTCCTATATACATCACATCAGCCATTTGCCAAACACAGTTGTCAGACTGACTGCGGCAAATGTAAAACACTCGAACTTAAGGTTTCCATTACTTTTTCACACGCCAAAAACGGTGACGCGGACTGTACTTGACAATCTTAAGTTAATGGTATAGGAAAGTCTAATGATTTGAATTTCAGAGCAGCGGAGGCCGAAAACTTGGGTCCTAGGAAGTTCAAAGGAATTAAAGGATTCTTGTTCAATGCGAACTTCGGCGACATGTCGACGGACCCGAAGCTCAAATGTTTCTGCACGACACCCGACACCTGCATGAAGAAAGGCATCCACGACACTACTCGATGTACAGGTTAGGTTGTCATGATCACAGAACTTCTATCTCACGTCTCCTGTTAAAAATATTCCATTCATCCCGACAGGTAGATTACATCCTTTTTTTTTCAACTCACTTGCCCTGCAAATTTCTCAGATCCTTCAATAAAACGGGTTATTTTAAAGTGAAGTAAGTAACCAAGACGAATGAAATTCAAGTGGCTGTTCTATCTGTCCCAAGAATCCTTGAAAAGAGACGAGATGATCGTTACTCCAGCGAATATGGATTATATAGAATGGACACTGAGTGAATTTTCCTGTTTTGTTTTTCTGTGCGCCGGCGTTTAGTTCCACTTTCAAACGCTAGAGATTTGTGTAACCGAACACACGCTAGAGTTCCTCAATAATAATTGAATATAAGAGTTGAGACACAGGATCCAAACATCGCCTACCTTGTTGCACAATCCAGTAACGGCTTTGCTTCAAATAAATTCAAGTCAACAACTTTTCCTTACTTCTCAGTGATAAACCAGTTATAATAATAATTTTTTACGTTTTATATGTATAATAAATTATATTATAAAATAATATAATACATTATAAATTATGTATCTAATTCGTTTAGGCCTAATATTTATATACAATATAACAGGCATATGGTTTTACTTCTCATAGGAGTTTTGTTTTTACATTTTCAGCGCTATCAAATCATTACAAATTTTAATTGTTGTTGGGGGTCAACATCTCAACTCTCATCATAAAGGAACTCTAGAGTCTAGACATTACAGATGACGGATTTATTATTTCATCGGTCCAATTTATTTTGAGTAGGCTACATAATGTACCTAGATGTATTAATTGTATGTGTTATTCCGCTGTGTCGAATCCTAGCTGGTGTGATGTCAGCACCAACTCTAGTGAAAAAGCAGAAATCTCACGCTCAAACTGGCTTGAAGGTCATTGAAATCAGTCCTGCTACAACAAAGATACCGACGCGAAGTGTCCATATTTTTAATTCCCTATACGCTGGTTACTTCTTTAGACATTTATTAATTCTCATTTTTTCTTATTGTATTGTAGACGTAAATTACAATTATCAGTTAAGAATAGCAGTTTAGTCGGTCATGTCCGTTGTGCGAAAAATATGTTCAGTTGTGAGAGATATTACTACAGAAAGGAAAAATATATAGCTCGTTGGTTTTCTTCTGGTGACTAATTACCAATTTCAAAACTAATGACGCACTTCATTCCTCAATTATTTTCTAAGCTGCATCATTAAGCAATTCTAAAACTAAAGATGGAATTACTATAAGTATACGCTTTAAAAATTAATAGTCTCGTAGTCTATCAAGTGTTAGTAAGATTATAATTTTTTCAGGCGCCCCCATTATGGCGTCGTTGCCTCACTTTCTGGATTCTGCACCGGAGTACCAAGACGGCGTTATCGGCCTCAACCCCTCAAGGGAAAAGCACGTCATCATGATGATTCTAGAGCCGGTAAGAATCTCCTTGTTACAACCTATCTTCGAATAAAATACATCAAAATGTCTTGAATTGAACTACTTTCCTTCACTTGTGACATATAAATTCAGTTAAATCATTTCATGTTTTCAAACTGTATCTCTCTCATATTATTTAAGGTGGTGGACACCCTGTAAACTCTCAGTCATCTGCTAAATTTTTAGGAATTGTACTGGATCCTAAATTATCTTCAGTTCCCCATTGTTTGTACTAAACTCTCAAGAGTTATTTATTTATTAAGAAAATTGAAAATACTGGTGCCTAAAACATATGTAAGAAGTGCTTATGTTGCCTTCTTCAATAGAATAATAATCTATGGTATTACTGTACTGGGAAATAGTTCTAGTGTATCTAATGTTCTCATTTCACAAAAAGAGCCTTACATGTACAGAGTGTTAAAAAAAAGTATCCAATATTTTAGGAGGTGATAGTATGCATCAAAACAAGAAAATAATATCTAATAAACATGGGTCCTACAACACATACTTTCTGAGATCTGAACACTTGTTCATAGGAGGTGCTCAATGTGACGTCCATTTATAGCAATGCATTTCTCTGCCCTACAATACAGCAGACTACCAGATAATCTTACCGTAGTTGACATCCTTGGCACGGAATAATGATACGTCGTAAGGAATACTGAAAACAAAAGTCTGGTTGCGGATATGAGCGGGGTTCAGCAGAGATGATGACGTGAATTTTCGTAATGAGCATGTGTTGGCTGATGAAAATCCTCATCCAGCTGAAGAAACAAGGTATCAGCACCGATTCTCAATCAACTTATGGGCAGTCGTTCTTGGTGATAGATTAATAGGGCCATACGTCTACCATAGACACTTTCAGACTTTCTTATTAACGTATTGCCTGCCTTGCTGGAGGATGTGCCATGTCAGCAGAGATTAAAGATGTGGTTCATGCACGATGGCGCACCAGCACATTTTCTACAAAATGTGCGTTAACACCTGACACTGACGTTTCAGAACCGCTGGATTGGTCAGGGCAGCCCCACACTTTGGCCTGCTCGTTCCCCAAACCTAAATCTCCTTTTGGTTATGGGGGACACATGAAGGAATCAGGTCAATTTCAAAGAGTGCGTGATTCCTTACGCCGAAGGGCAGAGGAATGCATTGCCATGAATGGACGTCACATTGAGCACCTCCTATGAACAAGTGTTCAGATCTCAAAAAGTATGTGTTGTAGGACCCTTGTTTATTAGATATTATTTTCTTGTTTTGATGCATACTAGCACCTCCTAAAATATTGGATACTTTTTTCAACACCCTGTATTAACCGGTTCTCTTATGATGCGCTTTGTAGCCTCATTGTTGTTGTGTGGCAACTGGCTATTGTTTGTGTGATATTCGTTCGTTGCATTTCAGAACGTGGGATACAGAGCAACGTGTGAATATCAAATTTCGTGTTTGTTTTTTTTTTTTTTGCACAAATCTCCTTCAGAAGCATTAAGAATGCTTGAAGAAGCTTATGGTGAAGCAGCAATGAAAAAAACACAGGTCTAAGCCTGGCATAAACGTGTTTCTGGAGGTCGACGGCTGGTCGTCTTTGATAATGCGACAAACGAATATTACAAAAACAACAATGACTATGATCATGAAACCTCTACGAAAGTGACGTCATGAATGATGCCAACACCAGAAACAGAAATATACCATATAACTTTATTCATTTTGACGAAAAAAAATATATTCCGGAAACTTTTTGAACCAAGTAGTAAGCCTATATCAGGATACCTCTTAGCACAGAGAAACTTTAACCGACATATCAATTAAAATACATTTAAACTACCTAAGAATGCATTGGCGACAGAATGAAGTCTATCGCTGGGATTCTGTCATTGCAATCTTGCAGATTTTCGAAATTTTATTATCGATTTTCTGGTTTTCTTGAACAATAGGCATTTCAATATGCATTCAAGTTAAAGGATTCGTTAGGATTTCTGGTATTTTAGTGACAAAATATTCTGAGTCACAACTGGCAAAGAAAGACGTCCAGGGCGCAGGTTTCTATTCTCAAATTGTCTCTTATTATCTCTCTACCAATCCTAAAATTTTATTGTGTGGTTACTGAAATGCTCTACGTATTAATATATGCAAATTTTCAAGCTAGCAAAAAAATATATGTTATGTTACTAGATTGGTGCCACTGATTGAGGTTCTGGCTGACATGTACATCTGTTATCAGGCGGTACATCTCACTTGACGATATGGGTCAGAGAAAACTAACTGCCGCTCTCGCTCGCTATGTTCGTTTGCATTTGTCTTTCGAGTCTCGTCTCGTCATTCTCGTGCGCTTCGAGTCTCGCTCATCATTCTCGAAATAGCATTTGTTCGGCGTGGAAAGATTTCGTAACTTTGAATAACATACATCATTGAAATAAATAACATTAGAGATGTTTAATTGATACAGAAAGACAAAAAAAAACAGTATCATATTTATCAAAATGTTCTGGTTCTATTATCAGATATTACCTATGGGCTATGGTTTCTAAGAAACATAAAACATAACGTTAAATAAAGCGTTAATATTTTATTGTTTGAGATTTTACACTTGATCTCAAACATACGAAAAAAATCCTAGTCTTTTAATAAGGGCCTAGTAATTAAATAAAGATTGGGGAACGGATTATTATGCACTGAAAGCTAGAGATGTTGTTCCAAATAGGCTAATTGATTGTTTATACATATATAACAGTTGCCAAAACAGATAAAAGGTCAGTCTGATGTAAACAACTGTGACGATTCAAGGTTGTTTGACGTTCGAGATTTGACCACTCCAGAAGTCTTGATTCTTGATTCACTCACAAGCAGTCAAGAACATCGTAGGTAATATTGTCGTGCGGGTTTTCGGCTTTGCGGGCGCTGTTAGTGTTGATTTCTGGTATCGTTGTTCAACTCTAGTTTGTATGCATCTGAAGTCTGATTAGTGTACTTGTAGCTAATCGGCGATGTATGTAATGGAGGGGGAAAGGAACTGGCCAACCTACCCCATTATCTCCTGGCCTAGTTCCCTCATAAGTGGTGTCTTGTTGGTATCACTTCTGAGGTTCAGACCTGCCCTCGGACAGTTGACTAAACAACAACTAGATTGGGTTAATTTAACATTTAGAATTTTAAAGATAAATAAATTACCATACTTAGAACTCATTATAGTTTCATTATGTGGAAAAAAAACCTAAATCTGTATTTGCCAGATCTTCTCATAAGGGAATATAAGGAAAATATCATCACACATGTGTGAGGTCAGATACTTATCTTCGACCACCGCATAATTCCGTAACAGGGCAGATCATTAAATGAAACCTCAACGTCATAACAATCCCTTACTCCAGGCATGTCAATTGATGCCCACAGGAGCAAGCGCGCGCTTTAGAGCCCAGGAGAGCCTGAGCGCTTTACAGAGGAAAGGAAAGAGACAGACGAAAGAGGTGGTTTATGCCTCTTGGTCGAGCTATATTCAGGGATGGCCAGCACTGATTCAATAGATAAAGGGAAGAGAACTTATTAAAACTGTATCCATGTTAATTTTTAGATTTGCCTAAGAAGTATACAGTAAGTGCATTATAAGAATGTAAGTTTTAATCTTAATGCTTTTTTTTCACAAGTATGATTTTTTTATTCAAAAGAAATATTTTCTCAACTTTTCGTATAGAAAAGTGAAATTTTCAGATATATGCCTATTTATTTAGTAGCGTTACAGAATGTTTTCGTAAATCTAATATACCGTATATACGTATTACTGAAGATAGTATATTGAAATTTTTTAAAATATTCGCATGGAAATTGTTTGTAAGTAAATGAATTAACAAAGCAACTACTGTTACATCATAAGCAAAAGATACGTGCCCATGTGTTGTAAAAATGTCAGCTCTATAGCTTCAGCAGATTTCGAGAAAATAATTTAATATTCTGATGATAGGAAGTTGCTCACAAATATCACCTTAAAAGCATAATGCGATAAGAGTTTTGTTATATAATATTAGTTACACTTAAAACAGAAACAGTACCTAGGTAACTTTGCTTTGTACTGTAATATTGTTTTGATTAGTTTATTGATTACTTTTGTAAGGCTAAAGATACCATCAATATAAATTCCAGCTTATCATGTCATATTCAATCTCTTTCTTTGGAATATCACTTTCTTTATGAATGATGTGTTTCATCCACTTAATACAGTATAATATTATACTACTATGGAATTTAAGTGAATATTCCTTCTTAACTCTCTATTATGTTATTATGATTTAAAACACAAGTGCAATATTAAGAAATCAGTGTTAGTACTTTTGTTTTACAGACAATATAGATAATATTAAACAGAAAGAAGTCATATAAAAATAACGACATAAAATTTCACGTTCCGTTTGAAGTTTGTGCACCACTGTTTTCTTAATCCAACAGGTTGCTTATTCATATACATAACCCTTCCTCTTTCCATACTTAGCACGTGCTGCCCGCGCACGACGTCAAGGTCAGAAAAATGCGCTTGCTTTGACATCACTGCCTTACTCATATCTTTCAATGTAAACAACAAAAATGAATTTATGAAACCGCAAGGATTACCATTTTTCTTCACATGTATATTCAACCTAAATTAATTTAGCTTGTAGCATTAGTGGAAACTTACAACCCGTTTCTTTACAGTTGACGGCCACGCCTATGGTTGCGTACAAGCGACTGCAGTTCAGCGTGCCGATACACGCCATAGAGAAGGTCGATCTGATGAAGGAGTTACCCACAGCGCTGGTACCTATTCTGTGGGTCCAGGAGGTCAGTCTTGTCACCACACAGATGCACGTACAACTCAAAACTTCACTTTCAATTTATTTTAAAATATAAGAGCTAAGTCCCTATCTATTAATTTGAGAAAAATTCGTTCCGGCACCGGGAATCGAACCCGACAATCTGTTCGTTATTCCCTTATGTCCGTATTGGGGCAAACTGCGGTGGATTTTGCTGTCTTGTTACGTTGTATGCATGCATCAACTTTCAGTCACGATATATTTTCTTTTAAGTACCTCTGATAGTGTCCTGGTAAAAAGGGGAACCGATATTTTGATTACACCACGCGACTTGCAACACATCCATGTGCATAATAAACATCTGCTTGCTTACTCCTCATAGCTCCAACTTGCACAATGGCATGATAGCATATAATGTTAATCAGAACTTTCTTAGAACCTAAATTAATTTTCTATAGCTCTAGTTTGGCCCTTGGTATAGTACGTTTGTAATTTATAGGCAGTGCCGGTAAAACATCGATGTATTTTACGAGTAACAACAAAAGTTTTGGTAATTATCAGGCTTCGAGACTTGGGACCCGATACAATAAGTTTATTGTGCATGTACTATATGTTGTTGACTCGCTGCAGGTAGTGAAAGGTAGAGATGTGTTGAGATAACAGCGTTGCTATTTAGAGTAGAGTACGGTAGTATGGGGAAACACACACATATGTATATTCTGAAAGTAAATATACATTACACAATGACAATGTCAAAAGAATGTGAAAAGCATTTGTGTTTAATTATACACAGTGTTATGGAGGAAATGTACATGTAGCAATTTTAATTTTTTTCATTTATCCTATTGGTCGTCTTTAGGAAGTGCAGTTACTGTACCGAATTGCAATGTACTACAAGGTACATTTTCAGTGTCTCAAACGTAAATCTTTTTCGGTTATCTGCCAAACACAGTTTGTGCTGTGAAAAGCTGCGCTCTACGTCGTATGACGTGATAGGAGTAAAACGAAAAAAACCTATCATCATTGCAGTCTCTACGAGACAGTCCTTTATTCTCGGGTGACTCTATGTCCACTAATTTTCTGTTTATATTACACAAAAGTTTCATATCCGTTATTTTTACATAAAACTGATTTCCACTTCTGTTTTACAAGTTCAGTAACCGGTGTATTTGGTGTCTCATTAATTCTCTGTGTCATTTCCTCAATTAATTTGAGGGCTTCCGGCATCTCTTGCTCTGACTTTTCTAACCGAGTAATAGTTTCAGACACCGTTTGAAAATAGGTTTGTATGAAAACCAAATTATTCGTCAGAACCTTCAAATCCAGAGCGTTTTTCTTTGCGTAGGCTATTTGTTGGCATTCATTCTACAGTACCCCCACCCACTGTACGCTTTACCACTATACTCGGTACGCCGTTATGCGGATTTCCCACTGAACTACTCTATTGGGTCTGAAGTCTCGAAGCCTGGTAATTATGCACGGCGCATTTACCCGGCCGCCATTTTCCCGCAATAGAGGTGCAGGGCACATACTTTTTCGTTAGTGTGTGTTTTGTTTGGTCAATGCGTCCAGCATAATTACTGATTTTTAATGATTATGGTTATATATGAGTAAATGTACAGGATATAAGGGGTATAAGTGCCATTATTTTAACTGATGATTGTTCATATCCTAAGGAAGAAAAAAATGTCCTCACAATTTTTTTTCTAATTCCAATATTAAACTAATTATTACTGTTTACAATATTAGACGTTTGGCAACTTTGCTGGATAGGGAGGAGGGGGGTTTACAAGTAACAGTATAGCTCAAGCGCATACAGATATACCGGTACAAAGCAGATGCTCAGTTCTAATGCAGGCGCGGGCGGAACAATTGTTGTTTACATAAAACGAACGGCAAATACAAACTTTCAATCTCATTAATAGAAAGTTATGATAAATTTCCATTTTATTTAACAATACTGATCCACTCTTTATTGTAAGTCTAAAAAATAAACAATAATGGTTTACTACACAAAATTACACAAACTTTTTTTTTCTAATGCAACATTTTAATCCTTCCCGCTTCCTTAAAGCAGAACCATATTTAAAGAAATTTCTGGTTCTGTCATTTTCGAAACGAGGTAAGAGACTCCTAGTTTTTAATAAATCGGTACAAAAGTTCGCCGATTAGGTAATCTTCTTTGCGGAAAACGTTGACGGTACATCCTCTTGCCTCACTTTAATTATGAAGACTTTTTCCATAAATTAAAAATGTATGATATTCCTAAACTGTGGATGACATTGTAAGTTGTTTATCGAATATCTGTAGCCTATTCACACTAACCTTGTCACAGTCCTCGTCTTCTGTCACTTAGCTATCCCCTTATCTAACCGACTCTAACCTTGTCACAGTCCTCGTCTCCTGTCACTTATCTATCCCATTATCTAACCGACTCTAACCTTGTCACAGTCCTCGTCTTCTGTCACTTATCTATCCCTTTATCTAACCGACTCTAACCTTGACACAGTCCTCGTCTCCTGTCACTTAGCAATCCCCTTATCTAACCCACTTTAACCTTGTCACAGTCCTCGTCTTATATCACTTATCTACCCCTTTAATTAACCCACTCTAACCTTGTCACAGTCCTCGTCTCCTATCACTTAGCTATCTCTTCATCTAACCAACTCTAACCCTGTCACAGTCCTCGTCTCCTATCACTTAGCTATCTCTTCATCTAACCCACTCTAACCTTGTTACAGTCCTCGTCTCCTGTCACTTAGTTATCTCTTCATCTAACCCATTCTAACCCCTGTCACAATCCTCGACTCCTATCACTTAGCTATCCCATCATCTAACCCACTCTAACCTTGTCACAGTTCTTTGTCTCCTGCCACTTAACTATCCCTTCATCTAACCCATTCTAACCTTGTTACAGTCCTCATATCCTGTCACTTAGCTATCCCTTCATCTGAGCCAGAGTAACTTTGTCACAGGTCCTAGTCTTCTTTCACTTAGCTATCCCCATCTAAGTCACTTTAACCTCGTTACACTTCGCGTCTCCTATCACTTATTTAGCCCCACATCTAACCCATTCTAACCACGTCATAGTCCTCCTCTCTTGCCAGAATAAAACGGAGAAAAATATGTTATTAATTATATATACTATCATTTATACTTTGTTACACCCAAAATACCCGCCATATTTTTGTACCAATCTTGCTACGTCTATGGTTATTAGAGGATGCAATCGATACCATCCGAGAGACAATCGATATGCTTATAGATTGCAAGCGAAACGAGCCTAAGAACAATCGAAAACAATTTTCAAATCTGCGTACCTTCCTTGAAGCATGTAGTGCACTGCATATAAGATTTTAACCTTGTTTATATTGAAGAAATGCTTTCAATCCTAATGTGTACTCACTAAATACCATAAGATACAAATAATTCAATATGTTTTAATACTGCAAAGAGTGTAAATAAAAGCTGATTCATGTACACCCGTACCCTTGGCTTAGGTTTCATTGAATTACTCGTACTTACAGATTGTATATTAAGAACGTCCTCCATTCCTTTCTCATTGCCATGGCTTGTTGGCTGCTTCTTCTAACACTTTCAAAAACGATTTTACATAATTCCATCTTCATTCACCACTCGCGAGAGACTTATGGAAACAGTATTTACATATAGTCGGCCATTAAATTTTCGGAACAGCTGAATGCAGCGAACTCTAGGCACAGGCCGTACCAAGCCGCGTGAAACAAAAAAGAATCGAAATGTTGGTAGTAAAATTCGCCATTAAATTCTTAAATAATTTACTACACTAGTCAAGTGTAAGGTTTACGAAGTATAATGGTGGTGTTTTGAATCCACTTAAGCAAACTAGAAATTGAGTAAAGTTCTCTACAGTTCTCGATTTCCTGTCACTTAGCAACAAACCTACTATAACCTTTTTTTATAGTCTTCGGTCTGCTGTCTCTTACGTATCCTCGTCAAACCACCCTAAACTTGCTATATTCCTGTCTCTTGGCAATTCCCCCAACTAACCTAACCTTGTCATATTCCTCGATCTCATGTTACTTATCTATTCCCTCATCCAGTGTTGTATTTCTAAACAAAACTGCTCTGGCTCTGGGATTTCAGTAATACCGGTAGTAGTTATCATCATCATCATCATCATCATCATCGTCGTCGTCGTCGTCGTCGTCGTCGTTATCATAATTTCCGCAGGAATACAGACGAAAATGCCTGGGTTCGAATCTAGATAGAGGTTGTTAGGCCTGAGGAGTAGACCTCAATATGAAATTCTTTAAGGGGAGGCAGAGGTGAAATTTTCGAACAAAACTGAAGAAAAAATGAAAATTTGGTTTTTTCCATTTTTATTATCTTTATTTTCTTATTCCGATGTTAGTTTTTGATTTTGTGCCCTTTAAAAGTATGAAATTAAAACCAAGATAACTGTATTACTATATTATTCCCATAATAAACGAATATTTATCATTATTTATATACCTTCTCTGAACATATAAATAAAAAGAAATATTGAAAATTTCTTACAATATAGTGCATGGAGCATTTTATATCAAACGATATAAAGTTTTATAAAATTATTAATATTTACAGAACTATTGTACTTAGAAAGTTGAAACTTGGTATGTCCATTACTAATAACATACTCAGTATCCATGATCAATTTCAAACAAATCGGATAAATTTTGTGGATTTTGAAATATTCGCCTCTGTCTCCCCTTAAATACGGATAAAACATAACTTTTATAAATTCAAAATTTGACTATAACATGAAAAACATAAAAGTTCCCTGGCGTCGTCCGGCCTCGAACCCTTGCGCCAGACCTGAAATACACCCCTGCCCTCATCAAATCCACTCTAACCTTCTCACATTCCTCCTCCTCATATATCTCTTAGCAATCCCCTCATCTAACCCACGTTATTTTTAACTCGCAATATTTGAAAACCTCGGGGGTAAATAGTGATAACCCTCAAAATTGAGATTGACAGTCTTTTGGTTGTTAAAAGCCTATAGGCCTATGCGAAATTATCTTTGATTTGGTTAAATAATCATGTAAATATGTTACAAATGATTGTATTATGCTGCTTGAAAAATATGGCAATTTTCTTGTGTTTGCAGTAAAAACTAAAATCTATGCAATTTGCATATGTGGGTTATCATTATTTACCCCTGAAGTCTTCATTTATGCAAATACACATCGACGGAGAGTAAAAACATAGTCGTACACGAGGTTCTTTGTTAATAAAGAAACCACAATATGTAATGTTAAATTCAATATATTTCAAAATATTAATGTACAGCAACGTAATAACTAACGAGAGTATATTTCAAATACCAGCTCCAGTGATACAAATTTTCAAACGGTGTGACTTACTACGCAATGTCTCAGGAAAACATAATGCTGTTGAAAACATAATACGTAACATGCCTTCCATGCTCTGGCACAACTGAATCCTGAGAGATTGCAGATTCTCCGTCGTCAGCACTATCATCATCACTTCCAATAATATCTCTTACTACACTTCCTTTGCCTGGAATTAAGGGTAAGTGTTTTGCTCGGTGAGTTGTTATATTTATTGATTAATGAAAACGAGCCATTTTCAGTTGTATTTCTAATGATGCTTCTCCTGGATTGTTGCCACCTGTGTCTTCTTCTTCCTCTTCTTAAAAAATCTGGACAATGATTTTATGAGGACAGAAGGGAACAATTACTGCCTTACTGAATCCAGATACGGCATTAGTTTGGGAATTCATGCCTATGTTTTCAAAGGCTTCCTTTGTTGTATACTGCATGATTGTAATATCGTGTTTAGTAAAATGTAGCATCAAAATGACGTAAGTTAGACACATGCAAAATAAAACTAGTACTTAAGAATATTCTTAGAAAGTATAATTATCATGTCATACACATTGACAGCAGTAATAAGTTGCAACTGGAGAACATATCTCAAGCAGTACCTTCTTCCACAAACGCAGCACACATTATAAACTTACGTTGAAAAGAAAACCTGTTAGCTTAGCGCTCTGTAGTTGACCATTGTTATAGACCAATTACTTAAAAACAGAAAACAAAAATCAGCTATTATTGTTAAAGTGAAATGTGCACACTCATCATAATTGGAAAATATGGAAATAATCGGATTCACCCTATTTTACGGTACTGAGTTAAAGAAGAGGTTGCCCCTTTACAATATAACTAGACCACAAATTTTCTGTGCATTCTGTAAATTAAAATTGTCAATAGAAATAAATAATACAAAAAAACGCCTGAAGTGTCGCTCTGAATATTACCATAACTGAAGTAATTCAGGACATAAATTAATACTTACGATGAATTTATTGATATGTCTAATTTTGAAATGTGATTTTTTGACAATGTGCAGGGAATGGAGCTGGACAAGAAGTATTTAGACAAGGTGCGTAAGATATACAAGACACGCCGTCTAGTTAACATCTTCATGTGGATCGTGATGATAGCGGGGGGCGGCATGGGGGCCGCGGGAGCAGTGCTGGAGTTGAGGGGTCGGAACCCGGAAATGGACATCGATCAGCCGCCCAGAAGACGCAAGAACCCAATTGAAATCGCCCCTATCGAAATTTCGACTCCAAATAAATACTAAATACCGAACTTTGATTCATCCTATCACGAATGCATTCACGTAAATATAAATTCATAGAATTCAGTTAACAATATTTGAATCGGTATTTGTTAAAACAACGTCAGTTACAATTTTTGTGATGTTCAAGTTTGTCATTATTTCGCAATATTTACAGTTCAACATATCGTTTGGTGTTAAAATTACGTGATTTATCTATCCATAATGAATCTACAGACAACTAAAATACGGTACTTTAATTTTGTTTATGCTCGACTATGCCGAAATGTAGTAGTTATACATCTAGTAGCAGCCCTTTAATGGATCTCATTAAAGTACACCTATTCATTAAAAATCAGGTGTTCCACCAATCAGAAAATACCATTGTAGCAATATGAAAGCGCAAGTATCGATTATTCTCGGATATGCAATCGAAATACAACAATAAATCACCTATATTTGAAATAAAGTCAGTTCTGTTACTATAATAATTAGCGTTAATTGTAAATAATATTCAAATAAATTCAATTTGTCATCTCGTTTTTCAATATCTAAATCAATTTCAAGGTTATATCAAGATTAATGTTTATTTTACTCTTTAGATTATATCCAGGTCAATGTCGACATTGTTTCTCGGAAAAAATCAATACTTTCGCGTCTGCGCACATCTCACAATTTACGAGGTATTGCACAAGGCCAGTTCCGCTCCTCAGTCAGATAAGAATAACATGAATACTTATTAATAATTTCAAGTTAGAAATATGGTCGAGCATAAAAAGTCGTATGAAACTTACGTATAATGGTAATTAAGACACTCGTATGAAAATTATGAAACCCGCTTGCGCTCGTTTCATAAACATACTCGCATCTTAATTAGTACCATTATAGGCTCGTTGCATAATGTACTATTAAACAACAGTTTTTTAAGCTTCCTACAAACGCTGTTTTAACAAATACCGATTCGTTTAAGTTAGATTGCCCGAATTGGTGTAAACAAGCTATTTTTTATTTCCTGATAAAATAATAAAAAAGTATTATAAATCTCTTTAAAAGATTGACGTTTATAAATTCAGATTTCATAAACTTCTTTACTTTAATATTGAATAATTTATTTATGGCTATAAATTACGAAATTGGCTAAAAGATATCCTTGAAATTTATTGTGCAATAAGTTACTCAGTATGTATTTATAGTACAGGCGAAGGAAAACGTAATGTTACATCAATTAAAAATGCCGATTATTGATACTCTTTGTAAATCAGCACTGTATTTGAATCAGGGATTGCAGAAACAGCACATGTCACTATTTGTGGCAAAATGAATTTATTCGTGTTTCATGGACTGTTGATATAGGGCTATCATTCCATGCAGAAACCACATAATTATGTCAATAGCTAAAACCGTCTCACATTTGGAGACCTGTGAAATCCTGGAAGCGCGCAGAAACAACTCACGTCAAAGACATGTGCCGACACATTGGTTCCGATTCCAGACGGCAGACATCTACGACACAAGGACACAAAAATTGATCCCACTGAATGACAAATGTCCCAGTTCTGGTGGGGAGTACGTTTAAAAATAACTCAACAATTGCTATATGTTCCAATAAAACTTCCCATGACATTTTCTCCTCTTTCTGTAAACGGCCTCAGGGAAACTTATTTTTTACGGCCCTCGTAATTGCGCTCGAGTGGCCAAAATTTGTGTAACCACTTCTTTTGACATTATTGAAATGATGGAAGAAAAAAGATTAATATTTTTACCTGCCCCCATGAGAATGTTTGCTTGTAAGTACAAAGAAGAATACCATATTTACATTCTTCATTGGAATATCCAGACAAAATCGTGCCAATTCAGAGAGAGAAGCTTGACTATATACGCAAACTAATGCGTTAAATACCACATGAATATCAAGAATTTTACAATAATATTCTTCAGTGGCCTATTGTGGAAAAATTAGTTCATTTATATGCTGAACTTTATGTATTAAATACACAATAGGCCTATGCATATATTATATCCCTAATTTGACAAACAATCCAACATAGACTCCTCACAGCAAACAGATGCTATTATGGACTCCAAAAACAGTTAAGATCACATGATATCAGCCTCAGCACTAAGAGAAAATTATATAAAACATTAATAAGACCAGTCCTGCTTTATGGATCCGAAACCTGGGCAGTTGGCAGTGCCGACAATTGTAGGCTGAGTATATTTGAGAGAAAGGTTCTGAGGACGATATACGGACCAGTAAATGATGAGGGCAGCTGGAGGAAAAGATATAACTATGAATTATACCAACTTTTTAAAGAACCAGATGTTTGCAGAGAAATTAAAGCTAGGAGAGTCAGGTGGCTGGGCCATATCTGTAGGAAGGATGAAAATGATCCTTGCAAGAAATTGACTCTCACTATACCTTTTGGCACCAGAAAAGTAGGGAGACCTCAGCTAAGATGGCTGGATGAAGTGGAGAAGGATATAATAGCAGCAGGTGTTAGAGGATGGAAAACAAAGGTGTTAGATCGAAGGACATGGAAAAGCATCGTTGGGGCGGTCAAGGCTGGAACCTGGCTGTAGAACCAAAGAAAAAGAAGAATTTGACAAACTTCAGTTGAACAGAAATTATTATACTACAATTCTGATTCCTTGCAGAAACAGCATATGTCAAGCTAATATTTATATTGATTTATTTCATAAACAATTCATTAGATTCCAATAAATCTGGTATAAAAGACACATCTATTAGGCTTCTGTCTGAAGAAGCCAGTACTATAACCAATGATGTCGTCTACCACCAGTAATACCGTTTTTTGTGTTTACTGAAAAATTTAGTTTTCATGGCATGTGCTGTTTCTGCAATCCCGATCCATTTGTAACTTATATAGTGTTCGTAACGTAGTCTCTATGAAGTTAATGTTTGCGAAATGAATTTTTAGTCCTATTATGTTACTCCTGAAATACCAGAGAAAAGAATCGTAGAGAATCAGTAGCAACTCAACAAACTTTACTACATTATATTGTCTTGAAGTTCCAAAATACATACCTATAAAAATTTAACTGATTCTTATTTTATGTAAGTGACCCATGTCTCTACCTTTTTCCCTAATGATAGTCTCTTGCACTATGAATAAAACAAGAGTCCATACATATCATTACACATAAGACATGAGTCAGAGTTATGTCTTCAACCTCTCTTTCCAGATAAAATATTTATAAACATGTATCAGTTCGTGTTTCATTTCTACATGTTGTGTAACGCTTGGAACTAAGATGGAAACTCCAAGGAAAACTTTCGCAGAGTTCTCAAGAACAAAATGTTTGTAAGACTAAAACTGTAGGCTACCTTGGAGTAATACTACATGCATTTGAATATATGTATGCATGTATGTACATGCTATGTGCGTACTATGTTTTTATGGCTTCCTGGGATGAATATTATAACCAGGGAAAAAAATGTCACCTCTAAATCATTATGTGGTTAATATAAAATGTTGGCCACTATTTTACATCAAATTAGGTTTTATTTAAACTAAAAGATCAGACAAAATATGCTTGACAGAAGCTAAACGTATCACAACTGTAGCTTATAATCACAGTAGTAACTTCGGTCCAAGGCTCTATAATAAGATAACAGTTAAATTATCAAACTTTCAGTTTGCTAATGCTCCTTATTATAAAAAAAATTAATTAAACAAATATTGTTTAAGGAGAAAATATAAAATAGTTTCAGTTACTGTAATATCTGTGTTTTTCTTTTATTATTTTTACTTAGACTATTATTATATTAATTAATAAAATGTCTTAAAATGTTTAGGAATGTCACCTGAGCACGAGTATGAACTTTTTCTGGGATGCTAGAGTGATTTTTATATGTAAAAAAATATATAACTTATATATTTTGTTCTAGTAATAAATAATAATATTATTATTACTATTATTGTTACATGGAACTTATTCAACAATGTGCTTGCCGATTCTGAGTTCAGCTCGTGCTCGGGTTTGATTCCCGATTGAGCTGATTATCCGGTTGGGTTTTTTCCGAGGTATTCCCCAACCGTAAGGCGAATGTCAGGTCATCTATGGTGAATCCTAGGCTTCATCTCGCCAAATACCATCTCGCTAATGCTCCTTATTTTAAAAAATCAATTAAACAAATACTGTTTAAGGAGAAAATATAAAATAGTTTCAGTTACTGTAATATCTGTGTTTTTCTTTTTCTCTTTTTATTTAGACTATTATTATATTAATTAATAAAATGTCTTAAAATGTTTAGGAATGTCACCTGAGCACGAGTATGAACTTTTTCTGGGATACTAGAATGATTTTTATATGTAAAAAAATATATAACATATATTTTGTTCTAGCAATAAATAATAACTTTATTATTACTATTATTGTTACATGGAACTTATTCAACAATATGCTTGCCGATTCGGAGTTGCGCTCGGGCTCGGGTTCAATTCCCGCTTGAGCTGATTACCTGGTTTGTTTTTTTCCGTGGTTTTCCCCAACCGTAAGGCGAATCTCAGGTCATCTATGGTGAATCCTAGGCCTCATCTCGCCAAATACCATATCGCTATCACCAATCCCATCGACGCTAAATAACCTGGTAGTTAATACAGCGTCATTAAATATCCAAATTAAAAAAAAAGGGAACAATGTGCTTGACAGAAATGGGTATGGTTTTAAATACTTATGTGACAAATTTTCAAGAAGCAGTAATTTTTAAATGAAGGACCCCAAATCAGAGAATCAATTAATAATAATTAACAATTTGAAATTGTGTTGGATTCTCTGGAACTAGAGGCTAAGTATTTTTCGGAATTTTTTACGAATAATTGTTGGGTAATATCAGGGCAGAAATATAGCCTACTATGAATTTTTTTATATATTTTAGTTGGTTATTTAAGGACGCTGTAACAACTGCTAGGTTATTTAGCATCGATGGTGTTGATAGATTACATTGCATTCACATAACGGTTGGGGAAAACCTCGGAAAAGCCCAACCAGGTAATCAGCCCAAGCGGGGATCGAACCCGCGCCCGGGCTCAACTTCAGACCGGCAGGAAAGTGCCTTAACCGACTGAGCCACGCCGGTGGCTTATACAATGAATTAGATGATAAATTACTTATAAAAACTTTGGTCTCAGATGTTCATGAAAATACGTTTTCTTCATTTGCATTAGATTTTTTTTTCCTCTACCCTCGGTCATGTTAGTGATGAACTTGATGAAAACGTCTTTAAAGCCTGGTTCAGACGGTGCTAGTTTCTGTGATGGATTCCAAGGTGGCTGCGCTGATGGCTGCCCTGCATGCTCACTTGCTGGCTCCCGTGTTGCCTACGGTGATGGTAGTTGTTCACACGGAGCTGGCTCTTTTCACAGTTCAAATTGGAAAAATCATCTGCTGTTTCATCTGTTGCCAACACTCATGGTCAAAAAGAAAATAAACCGTGAGTGGAAAACAACTAAAGTCTTACATTAACAGTAGTAAATGTGGTAATAAAGTAATTAAGCCATAAGTGCAAAACAGCTAAAGTCCGATATTTAATTGTTGTTTCTTAGAAACTAAAGAATATAGAAAAAAACAGGTTTCATTGGAAAACAACGAACTTGGCGACATGGTTTCAGTGGTGATATTATATGATCATCTTTGGATCCAGCCTGCAAACCATCACGAAAAATAGCAAGGAACCTACCCTCGAAATCCAAGAAGCTAGCCATCCAAGGACCACCAGAGCGCATTACTTCCGGCAAGTGACCACGCAGGCTACCCATCAGCGCAGTCACCTTGGAATCCATCACAGAAACACGCACCATCTGAACCGGGCTTAAGATATATCTGTAATGGAGAAACGATACCAAGAAATATGGAAACGCAATATGCAGAACACTCTTAGCATAAAATCCAGATATCTACACGAGAAGAAACAAAGAATTGCAGTTAAATTCACTGCAGTGCAAAGTATGGAACAGGACAGGATATGAAGATGAGCTGGAAATTCTTGCCAGGTATGTTGTGTTGTTCCACTCATGTCAGAGCGATTCGTTGCTATAAATGCATTGCTTTATAACTATATTTTTATTATTTTCTTTGGCTTTCTTAAAAAGTGTGGTATGTAATTTTATAAAAACTGAAGGAGCTCTGTAAAATCTGATGACACATTTAATCTCAGCACATCAAAATACTTAGATATTATCTATTTTATGCAAAAAATAAAACCTCAGATTTGTTATTCAATGTTATATAGATGCAATAAAACATGATAGAGATGACTGTATTAAGAGATTATTCTTTTCTCGAGGCAAGTCTGATATCCATCCTTATTGTATTGTAATCTATTGGTTTAATGTCTTTCTACATATGCTAATTATTTCCTACTTCGTTTCCTGCTTTCTTCTTTCCTGCAGAGACCTCTATTCTCAATCGAGAATTTACTCCAAAAAGTTATTTTTCCGCAATACATGACCACTGGTTATCTGAGAAAGAACTCTCTACTTTTAATCATCTTGATAAAAATTCTTTCACAATTTCCTAACAATACTAGAATATCTTACCTATTTTCCATCCTAAAATTAGACACGTTCGTAGTCTCATCTATCTGAAGAAGTTACATAAAACAAGGAAGTTCGACGAAGAAAAGGGTTCAAGTTGTCTTGACCGGAGTTCTTTTATTCACAAGCATGATTATTTTACGTGCCTTTAATCTTATGACATGAAATTCCCAGCCTTATTTTTCCTCCGAAAAAATATATGCTAAAGATATTGTTGTTTAGTTAACTGTCCGAAGACAGGTCTGAACCTCACAAGTGATACCAACATGGCACCATTTATGAGGTAACTAGGCCAGGAGATAATGGGGTAGGGTTGTCAGTTCCTTTCTCCCTCCATTGCATACATTGCCGATTAGCTACATATTACACTAATCAGACTTAAGATGTATACAAAAATTGAGGCTTTGGGCCGAATAATGGTCTATGTTACAATCTTCTAACTCTGCAGGAGGAACAAAAATGTTACATCGTGATTCCGCTCATAAATTTACTGTCGGACGGGCAACATAGACCGTCATTTCATCAATATGTTTTGTACGATAAGCGAAGTGTACGATTGTACGTTATTGAAAGTCATATTACACATCATAGAAGCTTGTAACATTTTTAACTCCACAGAAATTCTACTGAGGAATACCGACAATAAACAGTTTTATACAATCAGAATATTATTAAATATACAAAATCAATAAAAAGATTAAATTATGAACAAAATGATAATGACATTTATTTTTAAATGCTATATATTAATATGAATTAACATCATATAATTTATTAAAGTTACACTCGATGTCATATTATGAATAAACATACAATATTGATCAAATAATAACATTATTATTATTACAAAATAACTGCAGTATTGAGATGTAGGGACACCAATAAATTAATGAAAGTTGTAACAATTACAAATTAAATATTACAGTTGAGAAATTATTAGGGGATGGAATTTGAACCCTTGTCCCGAATATTCAGTATCCATCCCAACAGATGGCTTATTTGTTAAATATAAATTTTATTAAAAATGAAAACAATAACAATCACAGTTTTCAAATGCTGACTGTAAGAAAGTAATATATGTTAAACAGCTCCTTTCTGACATCAAGAGCAAGCTGTGAGCTCATCTCCGTACAAGAATTTCCACAAATCTGTTCCTGAAACGAAATACCGTGATAAAATTCTAAGATAAACTATAGTGGCAAAACACAACATATACCAATTAACACTATGTAAAGTGTAAATTAAACTACAACTAATAAAATACTGCAAAAATAACAGACAGAAACTTACATTACTTGAGGGATCTTTCGCACTAAATTGCGAGTTCGTCTTCCTTGTTGTATACTCAAGACCACTATCTCTCAGCGACTTTTGTAACACATCTTTCCCTTCTTTTTTTAGATTTATTTAGCCGACCAATATCTACAATAGAAATCGTCACTGTCTTGCAGTCGTCTATTTTACGTAATAGATCAACCGAAATCTGATACACAGAGTTCAAGTACCCAGTATTCGTAAAGAGAATAAACTCCCGTGCAATAAGCCCCGATACGATGTAAACAACTGGATACGCTAGAAGTGACTAGTGACGTAGACCGTTGTTCCAACCAAGAAATTCATGGTTGTAACTCGTGTAGAAGCACCTCTAATACGGATATAGAAAAACAATTTTTGTGACAGCTATATAAGACTACACAGAGCATTATTCCATTAAAAATTCTATTTTGAAAAATTATAACATAGACCGTTATTCGGCCCAAGCTTCAATTGTTCTTCTTCTGACATATCGTCAAGTGAGATAATAGATGTACAGTAGTGGTAAAAAAAACCGGACCGACCCTTGTAGCTGATTTCAAAGCCTTATTCACTCCAGAGACGATAGACTGGTAACTAAGAATTTCGTGGTTCGAATCCTTCCTGGAAAGGAAACTATTTTTGGTTCTTTATTCAAATTTATTCCCAATACTTTTCGATTGTTGGTAAAATTCATGTCCTGGGAATAATAAGTTAATTAAGTAGTAAAATATCGCTGCAATCGAAAAGTATTGGGAATAAATTTGAATAAGGAACGAAGAAAAGTTTCCTCCCCAGGCAGGATTCGAACCACGAAAGTCTTCGTTACTAGTCTATCGTGCTTTGGAGTTAACAAGGCTCTGAAATCAGCTACAAGGATCGGTCCGGTTTTTTTGTCACTACATCAGCCAGAACCTCAATCAAAGATAGCTAAAGATATTAATCCCCTTAAAATTCCATCACCCTCCGCTGAATTTGAACCTGGGAATCTCAGAACCAATGTCAAACATGGTAATCACAAGCCTAACAAGACCACTTATCGTCCCTTAAAACTGCATTGCCTTCGATTGGCTTCGTATGCACGTACAGTACTTGGGATCAGACAACAAGCATGACCTCTATATTATCGCAAATGACAAGAGATTCTTTAAAAATAACGAGCAAGATAGTTTCCAGAAAACTACAGCTGCAAAGCAAAGAGAAGCAACAGGTGACCTCGAGCAGCAATCGGGCTTCATTCCACAACCTTGCCATTCGAATATTAATTATTTACAGTTACAGTAAATACAAATTTAAAACAGACATTACGCATGCGCACAATTGTGTACTTAGTCTATTCAGGTCATAAGTAGAACCTCTTTACCTAATTCCTATCTCAAGTTCAATTCTACTCAAGAACTCACATGGACAGTATTTGTCTGCAGCTGTCTGTTAACATTTCACCTCTGTGATTATGCATTGTGAGTATATCACATCTGCAGTATAAAATTCATGCATTATATGTTTGTTTAAAGGAATTTATTTTGTATTATTATTATTATTATTATTATTATTATTATTATTATTAGTTTATTACTGTAATTGTACTGTATTGTACTTATCAACATTCTATGGTATTCATAGATTGCTTCACAGCTAGAATATGGAACAAGTCAAAAAACTTAATACTGCTATAAAGTCTTGATTGAAGGGTTCAGAGCCATAATGGGCCAAGCGCCATGTATTAAAAACGGAGAAAGCAAGGGTTAAAGTTAGGTGAATACCATAGTCTAATGAAGACTGACATATCATTTAGTTTTAATGTGTATATTTTATATTACTTGCTATATGTTTCCATTGAATTATGTTAATGACTTCATTTTAACCATTGTTTTCTACGGTTTTAGTAAATGGCGCTTGGCCCACTATGGTTCTGAACCCTTCAATTTATAGTAACAATCTAATTGAAATATATACAGAAGAGGTTTACAATATAATCTACTAGCACAACACAAAGTTTTAGTATCAATTTCATGAAGTGCTGTTGAATGTCATGAATTCACCTACAGAATAGAAGGCGTGAGAAATTAGGCACTTCTTTAATTTGGCCATAAATAATCTTATGTTTTGAGTTTCATTTTTATAACGATAGGGAGGCTATTAAAAATGTTTACTGCCATATAACGCACTCCTTTTTGATAGCACGATAGACTTTCCTATGGAGCTTGAAAGTCATTTTTGACGCGCATTTATGCTATGAACTGTTAAATTAGTTACAAAGTTTTCACGATTACATACGAGGAAACAAATATACTGACAAGCCATGGGCATTATGTGTAGTTGTTTAAATAATCCTACACGATTCCCTAGATTTGGCACCTACTATTATTCTATTACTCTTTTTTTTTTTGTAGTAGGAATATACTGTTACTATCTGTGGAATTTCCCCAGAATATTATTCCAAAACTCATTACCGAGTGGAAGTATGCAAAGTGTATTGTTTTTAAGGTATTGATATTTACTATCTTTTGCATAGATCTAATAGCAAAATATGCTGAATTTAGTTTGGGTGTATTTCTTTAATATGATTTTTCCAGTTTAACATATTATCGATTTTAAGCCAAGAATTTATGTTATTGTTTTTAATAGTGACCTATTGTTAGTTATTGCACTTGATATTTGCGAGGTTGAATTTGGACAAGATTTAAATTGAATTTTAGTTTTGTTACAATTTAACACTAATTTATTAACTGAGAACCAGTCACATAGTCATCATTTATTTTCTCAAAGAGTATTATAAGCTGAGAAAGCAGTTGGCTGCTTGAAACAATACAGGATGTTTAAAAAATTCAGGAATGAAGAGTAAAAATGAAGAGAAGCAAAACGTCCCAGTAAACATGGGTCCGCAAATTGACCTTTTATGAGGTACTGCCATTTTGTACTGGTTGGGGCTCGTTGAATAGGCCTACTAAGTACTAATTTCAACAAAAGCAGTGACAATTTTATCTATTTATCAATCATGCGGCCGAAAAATTCATAATTTTGACTTCAACATCACAGAAATGTGATTTAACACACTCAAAAGAAACATTTTTGTTTGAACAACAGTAAAGTTTAAACAAGGTACAGTACAGTATGAACATGTTAACTAAAGAATTTTACAGCAGGTGTTCAAAATACTAACCATGCATTTTAATGCATCTGTCTAGTCTTCACCGCAAAGACCCAAAGAATGCGCTCGAGCAATCCTGGGTCATTCTTTATTTTCTGGAAACCATCTAAAATCCGATGCTGTAATTATTCAGGTGTGGTAATGTCTTTTGTGTAAACTAGGTTTTTTTACACAATCCTACACACAAACATCCAAAGAATTTAAATCCAGTGATCTAGGTACAGGTCCTCCTCTACCTATCCACCGTTCACCATATCGTCTGTTTAGATATCGTCTAACACTTGGAAGGAAATGGGATGGGAAGAGTGCTGCATACGCAAGAAACATGACTGTAGCTGTTTTACCATACCTAGACGCTCGATTCACTGGCGGCCCCAATCAGAAAAAAATGGCATTATCTCGAAAACGGTTAATTTGTGGACTCATATTTACAGGAACTTTCTTGCTTCTCTTCGTTTTTACTTCTCATCCCTAAATTTTTACCATCACTTTTGAAACACCCTATATACATAATACCCAAAAATCATCAAATTATTTTAATATTTACAGTTTTGTATCATATAAATGAGGAGCTTGGTATCAAAGTTGGACAACTCCACTTTCGCTTTTTTTACAGGAGAGACGAAAAACTAGACACTTGAAGAGTCCATTGCATGAATGATGGATGTCATTTGGAATACATTTTGCAGGAGCAGCAATTGAAAGTTTGAAATGCTTAGCGCTCAAAGCTTAACTGTGATATTCCGATCATTACTGGACAATGACTATCAATGTTAATGCCATATAGCTCACTATGTACATTCTATATGTCTTAAGCTATGCATTGACAGTCTTGGTTCATTTTCGACAAGAAAGTGACATCCATCATTCTTGCAGTGGACTCTTCACTTGGAAACCAATGTCACCGTTATACGTACTTTTTTTTAAACATTCTCATGGGTCATAGAAATATTTTTTATGTCTCAAAATGTAATTAAAATTAATATTCAGGTCGAAATTTAACTTTAAAAAATGGAGTTGTCCATATCTGAAACCAAGTCATGGAGTTGTCTGTTTTTGAAACCAAATGAAGCCATATTTACAGTGCAGTCGTCTGTTTTTCAAACCAAACGAAGCCATATTTAAAGTGAAATTGTCTACTTTTATATCTAAGTCTCTTCTAACTCGGTTTCAAAGCAAATTTACGTAAAACAGTACTTATTCATCCACAAACCGATTATATAAACAATCAGCTATGTTGGATTCGCGATGCGTGGTGAGAAAATGTGGTACGAATGTGGGCTTCTCATTCGCTATTGAAGGAATTGTCCTAATTTGAAACCAAGCCATAGTGGAGTTGTTTACATTTTGATTCCAAAGCGCACAATTAAGTGCTATTTTCGCTCTGTTCTGTCCGTTTTTGAGTCTAAGCAGTTCCAGAATCACATTCAGCACACAAAATTCTGTGAGAAACAATCAATATCTCGAAATCGCAAAAAATGGAATTGTCTAACTTTGTATATATGTATTTATTTACACTGCAAGTGGGCAAGCACCCGGTGGCAGTGGTATACACAATATAAACAATACACAATAAAATGATAAACAATACACAATAAAATTTACAATACACAATACAATAAGATTGCACAATACAATTTAACACAATAATTACAATTAATAATAAAACATAAAATACCTTAAATTTTACAATACAACCTAGATATGTATAGGCCCTACATAAGTTTCAATAGTCTTTCACTTTACTCTTATCTCACTCATTGCAGTGGCAGTATGACGCATTTCACTGACACTTTAGGACACATTTCACTGACACTATAGAACACATTTCATTGACGCTATAAATTATCACTGATCGGAACTATTCACTGCACTGTAAAACCATAACTTCACTGACTCACCTCGCTTCACTGATACAACAGTTTAAATAAGTCAAACAATTACACCCTTATGCATACTTATAAACAGAACTACATTTAAGCTAAACATTTCTAGTCTAAGGCCCTCTTACACGCTATTTTTAAACAATTTACAATTCAAACCAAGGAAGTAACTCGTCAGGCTAAATAAATACATGTCACCTTAAAAAATTAAATGTTAAATGTCACCTTAATTTTAATTTGCACTTTATACACAACTTTTTAAGTTATTCTTGAATCTCCTTAAGGAAGGACAGCCCTCAAAGACCGCTGCAGGTAGGTCATTCCAATCATTTATAGTTCTATTTAAAAATGAGAATTTACCTACATCCGTTTTCTGTTTCCTACATTTGATTTTAAAATCGTGATTGTTCATACCATAGTACGTTGGCTTTTCTAACCGAGCCGTTATGTCTACCCATGCTTTCTGACCTAGATGTGCTCTATACAGTGATGTTATTCTAGTTTTCCTACGTCTGTTTTCCAAAGTTTCTCATTTAAGTACTTTTATCGTATCGTTTCCATCTTCTATTTTACCTTTAACAAACTTTGATACTATGCTCCTCAAATAATCACTTAAGTTATATTAATGCTAATTTTTATTTCTTATAAATGGAAACTACGTAAGTTATTATAATTATGCTTTATTTATTCTTAACATAGTTTCCTGGCAGCAGCTCAATCCGAAGTACCTGGGATTGTCCGGGACTCTTCTCTTCCTATTTGGTTCCCTCTTCGGATTCATCGGCTTCCCGCGCATCCTGGAATCTCAGATTGCATCCGTAAGTCTTCTCTTTAACTCTTGTACCACAGTATCCAAGTGCTACCAACGACCGGGCGGAAAGAAAAAGTTCTTACGCACTGCAACCCAAGTATACTCCTTATGGAATGAACCGGAGTTTACAAGTTACGTCTCATGGTCAAAAATATATACGTACTAGTTCGGTCCCCGGTCTTAAGGTTAACAGTACTAGTAAGGGTCCCGGATCGAAAATAGAGCAGTACTGGTTGGAAATCAACATTTTCCTTCCCATTCTGTGAAGGCTTAGGATTGTCATAAGGCAGGGACGGGTAAATTCGTGACTCGAGACAGCAAATTACAAAATTGCCTGCCCCTCCTTTAAGGCATGGTTTAAAATGTTGATTATCATCAAAGCTCGGAACTTGGAGACTTGTGTCTTTGTACGTGACTAAGCGACCGGACTTCAAAGTCAACAAACTCCCGCTTCCAGCATGGAAGTACTGTCAGGTCTGCTATAAAAGTGGTTTCTGGCTGGAACAACATATTGATAGTATTATGGTAAGTTGAACCACGTAATTTGATAACATATGCATAATGAAAATAAAAGTAAGAAATATAAAAAATTTACTGTTCTACTCTGTACATTTTATTACAGTGTATGACTACGTACATTCGAACATGTTCGAACCCATATCTTCTTCGTCTGTTAGTTAAACATGATTTGAAACGAAAAAAAACTTATTTCCACTGAAGTGACGGGAGAAAACGTAATATACTGAATGTTTTCACTGTCACTGTTTTCTGTTAGATATCCAGCAGTTGCTAGCAGATCTCGTATCTGAGAAAGATAAGTATATCGTAAATTTTTCTCGAAAATAGTTTTCAATTTGTGTGTCACAAATTTTCCACCGATTTAAGGGACTGCAATGTCTTTCACCGTTTCCAGCCTCTAGTTTGTGTGTGGCACAACTTACAAAATATAAACTCTCGATTCGAAGAAAGTAATGTATCCCCTCCGAATTCCTCCACGAAATTCTTCACTTAAAATTTATAAAATTGACTGTATTTTCGAACTTCTATAATACCCATTCGAATCCCTCAAAACAGACCGTTTACCTGTAATTCTCTGAACGACATTGGCTTCGACATGAAAGGGTTTCCTCATCCGTCTTCTTGTCATTTGATGTGACAATTTCTTAGTACACATGACTGTCCCTGAGCACTTGCAGCACGAGCTTTGTGTTCGTTGCACCTGTAACCTTACTCACGCACATGACACACAAGTCCCCAAGTTCCGAGCTTTAATTATCATGTACATTGTATAGTATCTATAAAACTTAATCCTAACTTCTTAAACGTCAGAGTGTCAGTGATACTAGGAGCTATGTTTTTGGAAGAAATTTGTAGGACAGTGTTTTTATATATTGGAGTCTGTTTATTCATATAAATACAAATTCTGCCATTTTGTCTCTAATATTTTGTTCCTTCTTTAATTGATCTGGTCTTCGTTTTATTGCTGGACTTCTAATTTGTATGTAAGTGTCAATTTGAATTCGTTTTAGAACGTCTATTAATTGAAATATGTTAGGATCACCAGCGTAAAATAAGCCATTTAACTTTGCATGGAAAGATTCACAACTGTTTGTCGTTATTTCTGTCGTAGCTACGAATTCGACCATAATTCTGGCGGGAAAGTAGCATCAGGCTTGACGTACGGGTACTCAAAGACGTTGTACCGTACTTATATGGTATCGGATGTACTCCTCTAGCACATAATCATTTTGGGGTTGACTGCTCATCAAGTCTTCAGTCTCTTTGATATATAACTTGTCTATACCCGCATAGTTCGGACCGAATTAGTACTGTACCTTTCTGAACTCCGGACCGAATTAGTACTGTATCTTTCAGATGTGTATCTGATGGCATCGAACTAGTAAGCACCCGAATGAAGTGCATGCCGATTGTGCTACCTGACTAAGCCGGCTCCATCATCCGCCACAACATGGATTTTCCTCAAGCCAACAATTCCGAATACCATACCTCTGGTGGTGATTTGGCGTACCTCAGAGATCCGTGTGAGTGGTGAAGCCTGTGCCATGGAGAGAATATTGCGCCCAGTGCCCAAAGCTGTCAAATCGATTCTTGAAAACTGCGCAGAAGCCATTAAATTTATACAGGGTGCGACAGATATATCTTACGGTTTTTAAATTAATATTAAATACAGTACAAAGCATGCAATTTTACTGAATAAAATTTGTTAGGTAACTACACTTCATCTCAAAGCATTTAGCTCACGAAACTCGCTTTTTTAATAATAATGTATCCTTGAGGTCATTCCATTGTTGTCAACACATTGTTGCAATCGTTCCCGAGTGAATTTATTAGGAAACTACACTTCAAAGCAATCAACGCAAACACTCACTTTTTGAATAATGTGTCCTTGAGGTGCTGACCACTGTTGTGAACACATTGTTGCAATCGTTCCTGAGTGAATTTATTAGAGGTATCCTACAAGCAAAACTCAGCTCAGACTCCTCGCGCCGCGCATGCTATACCCCTCTTACCCCCCTACAGTAGGCGGGTTCTTTAACGGCTACGGTTGCGGACATGTGCATTCAAAGACCAGCTGCCAGCTGCAACAATAACCAATTAAGTGAATATAACATTACAAGATGTCAACATCGTCTCTTTCTAAGTCATAATCGGTATCTATCTTCACTGGAACTGTCCTCATATTTAAATTTTAAATATTTAAATTAAATTAAATTAATATTTAATATAAAACGCTATGTGACTCCCTGACTCTATAGCAATAACACGTGTTCAGTTCAGCACAAGAAGATAATACGTGCGCATGCGCGTAGTGTCGATGGTGTGATTGGAGACGGGGAGCATGCTGGGAAAAGGGAGCATACGTCATCTGCGCGAGACAGTCACGCCCGCTGGTTTCTGCGCACAGAGTTTTGTTTGATGGATGTCTATAGGAAACTACACTTCAACTCAACATAATTTTTAAGGTTAATGGTATTACAATAAGTGAGTTAACCATCTTGTGAAAGTTAATGAAGAATTTTGCTTAATAATTAATAGATCATTTATAATTAGTGGCTGGTCAAAGTTCTCTGGACAGAGCAAGGACACTTATTTCTTAAGTGCAGATTCAAAACACGTAAATATCAGAATTTGGTCTGAATGGTCTCTAGGTTTTGAATCAGCAAGCCCTTCATGATAGGAAGGTCACTTCATGGTGTGGCTTCACTTCGCAATTCATCATCACTCCATATTTCTACAAGGAAAATAACAATGAAATAATAGAGGCTGTCACAGTAAACGGGGAACGCTACTATAATATGCTACGAAACTTCATCACAGCTGGACTGAGAAACCAAGACCTGGAATACAAACTTTCATACAAGACGATGCACCGCCTTACATTTACTCCGTTATAAAATAATGAATTACAAGAATCTTTTTCGATCGTGTCATCAATAGGGAATATTTCAAAACACTGTCTGCAAATGCTGTGCATGATCCAGCAGAAAGATAGGACAGCGGTCATATTCCCAATAGCTTGTTTTGTAAAAACCAAACACGATTATTTGTGCAAAATAGTGATTTTTTGTACCTCAAATATCCTATTAATCCATAATACTGATAGAACTGTTTTAAGTGAATTTTCAATGACCTTACATGTTATGTAAAATTCTTCCGAATGTTTAAATAAATAAAAAGGTATAATTTCTCTTTCAGAACCTTGCTTTGAAGAAGGGATCTGAAATACGAGCAATGTGGTCCAAAATTCCAATACCCCTTGAATTCAAAGCATATATCTTCAATGTAACGAATCCCATGGATGTGCAGAAAGGAGGAAAGCCTGCTCTGGCTGAAGTGGGACCCTATGTCTATCTGTGAGTAAAGTCATGTACAAGTCCGTTTTAAACAAATATACCCAAAATGTATGGCTTTCACGACTTCTATAATTTCAGAGAATACAAAGACAAGCTGGACTTTGAGGACCACAACGAGGACGATACAGTGTCCTTCAATCCACGGGACACGTGGTACTTCAGCAGCCAGAAGTCCGGAGCTCTCACCGGTGATGAACCTATAACAATCCCTCACATCGCCATGTTGGTAGGAGTCGCTAGAATTTTTCTTTTTCTAGTTTATGAAACTTAAGCATAATACAAAGTTCCCAGACCTAATATAACTCAAAAGATTTACCACATGAATATGGGAAAGTATTATACTGTTTAAAATAGTCTTAGACATAAACATAACATTAATTTAACAGCAAAGTAATTAACGAACACAGATTGTTTTTAAAAATATAGGTCATTATTTTTATTGTGGCATTATGCCACCTTTCTTCTTGTAGTTCCATATGGCGGCTGTATCATTGTTCGAATTTCCGACACGAAAAAAGTCATGTGATTTTATATGGACTTCATCAAAATTACTAAAGTCTGTGTGATGAATCTTGTCTCACTGTGAAAAGAGAGAGAAAGGAGATATGTCTTACCTCCTCTGTGTTGTTATTGCGATGGGGGGAGTGAAGCGATTCCAGTGGAGGAAGGGACTAGTTGATACATTCTGTAACGCAAAATAAAGTAACAAAATATCTCTCTTCGTAGTGTATAGTTCCGTCACTGAGCTTGTCTTTCAAGAAACTGAGTTCCGGTAGCCTGCACAATAACAAGATTTTGAAAGGAATCCTGAAAATTTACAACCCTCTTATAATCTCCACCCTCATTTGAAGGGAGTTGGTTTTATTGCTACTGAGACAAGACAAACCTTACCAGGTATAAAATGTCGCCAAAGCAGAAAGTGAGTTATCGACAGGAATAAACCGTAATCGGAAGGTGCGAAGACTGAGCTAGGAGCTACATAGATTCGGAAAAACCTCAACATATTTCACTACTTGAACCATGGGTTTTTAAACGTGATCTATGGAATGGAGCTTTGTCAAGATGATAAAAATACTCTCTGTTTATTAGCAAATTTACAACAACGACCCGACCATTCAACATAAGTTCCAAGTAAAATATATCTTCAAAATTCTATCAAACACAAAAAAAAAAACCTTTTGCTCAAAGTCTTACTGTCAAACAATGAGTTCTATTTGTTGATTACGGGATAGCCAGTACTTTCTTTTGCCTGGAATATATCTATTTGTTACAACATACTATGATGATTGATTCTCTTCCAATATAGGCCATTTGTTATCTCGTGAATCCTACTTACATGAGAGGAGAAGAAGAAAGTGGATTAGGAAGCTGCCGTGTCTCGCTACTCTTCCATTCGTAGCTAGCAAGCTCACTTATCCCCACCCACAAGATTCTTACTGTAAGCTACGGCGCACGCATGCTCTTGGTTTCACGAGGTAATGAATGGACTATACCGATTTCAATGACTTAATGTGAGTGTTTTGAGTACAGAAGTATGATATGATAATATGATATATTTCTCAATATACTCGGTCCGGCTAGCCCTTCACATTTCTGTATTCGGGCCAGCATTTCCTTAATTACACTATTTACAATTTTAACACAGCCGTGTCCACACCTGTGGAGTAACGGTTAGCGCGTTTGGCCGCGAAACCAGGTGACCCGGGTTCGATTCCCGGTCGGGGCAAGTTACCTGGTTGAGGTTTTTTCAACCCAATATGAGCAAATTCTGGGTAACTTTAGGTGCTAGACCCCGGACTCATTTCACCGGCATTATCACCTTCATCTCATTCAGACCTGGGATGTTGATAAAGCGTCGTAAAATAACCTACTAAAAAAAACACAGCCGTGATGTGACCCTTGAAGCCTGTTCTTTATGTCCCTTTCACTTTCACTTAATATTCATTTCTTGTCCTATTCCTACATTCAACTTCATTCCCCCTTTTCTCATAACTAACTAAATACTGCCGTCTTGTAAATAACATAATACATTTAACTCTTTTTATTATAGAACACCTAACCCTTGTTGACTACTTCCCTAAAAATTTACCCTATTATTAAATACATTGACTAAACACTTCTTACACTACACATTTGCGCTCGTAGCTTAGCACATTTGTTACACTTTAATTATAACAATATTTGAACAAAACTATTATTCAATAACAGTATAGAAGTATTAATTTTCCCATTGCTCTTTAACTGGTAGGCCTATATTCCAAACGACAATGCGTTAAATTTCACCTCTAGAAAGTGAATGTAACTCCTCTTTACCATATCATGTGAATGGCCCGTTGGATTCGAGGAAAGGACGGAAACGTAACCCGGCTTTTGACGTATGCCACAACTGGCGCTCAGTTCTGCATTCCTGCTGTAGTGTATTCGACATCCTCGCAATGTTGAAAAAATGTATTTCTTTAGACGATTTCTATTTTACAGACAAATTTCTGTCCGTGCAGAGTTCGGAGTTGCCCCATTACATTATAATGTCGTTTGCAGGTGATGGCGCTGGCGGCAGAGCGCGAGCGTCCTGTTGTGCTGAAGCTCATCAACAAAGCGATCCCGAGTCTCTTCGAGAACCCGAGCTCCATGTTCATAACGACCACTGCGCGGCGCCTCCTGTTCGAGGGGATTCCCTTGTACTGCAACGCTACAGACTTCTCGTCAAAAGCCATCTGCTCCGAATTGCGCAAGCGCGGAGAATTCGGCTCCTTGGGTGACGATGTACTCTCTTTCTCCTTGTTTGGAAAGGTGAGTCACCTATCTCACATCTTCATGTTAACGTCATAGATTTCCATCACCTATATCCACAGCAACTAAGGAACGAGTCATCTTTGATATGAAACGTCTAAGCCAGGCATGTCAATTGATGCCCACAGGAGAAGCGTGCGCTTTAGAGCCCAGGAGAGCCTGAGCGCTTTACAGCGGAAAGGAAAGACACAGACGAAAGAGGTGGTTTATGCCGCTTGGTCGAGCTATATTCAGGGATGGCCAGCACTCATTCAATAGATAAAAGGAAGAGAACTTATTAAAACTGTATCTATGTTAATTTTTAGATTTGCCTGAGAAGTATAAGTGCATTATAAGAATGTAAGTTTTAATTTTAATGCTCATTTTTCACAAGTTTGATTTTTTTTATTCAAAAGAAATATTTTCTCAACTTTTCGTATAGAAAAGTAAAATTTTCAGGTATAGGCCTATTTATTTAGTAGCCTTACAGAATATTTTCGTAAATCTAATATACCGTATATACGTATTACTGAAGATAGTGTATTGAAAATTTTGAAAATATTCGCATGGAAATTGTTTGTAAGGAAATGAATTAACAAAGCAACTACTGTTACATCATAAGCAAAAGATACGTGCCCATGTGTTGTAAAAATGTCAGCTCTATAGCTTCAGCAGATTTCGAGAAAATAATTTAATATTCTGATGATAAGAAGTTGCTCACAAATATCACCTTAAAAGCATAATGCGATAAGAGTTTTGTTATGTAATATTAGTTACATTTAAAACAGAAACAGTACCTAGGTAACTTTACTTTGTAATGTAATATTGTTTTGATTAGTTTATTGATTACTTTTGTAAGGCTAAAGATACCATGAATATAAATTCCAACTTATCATGTCATACTCAATCTCTTTCTTTGGAATATTACTTTCTTTTTGAATGATGTGTTTCATCCACTTAATCAGTATAATATTATACTACTATGGAATTTAAGTGAATATTCCTTCTTACTATCTGTTATGTCATTAAGATTTAAAACACAAGTGCAATATTAAGAAATCAGTGTTAGTACTTTTGTTTTACAGACAATATAGATAATATTAAACAGAAAGAAGCCATATAAAAATAACGACATAAAATTTCACGTTCCGTTTGAAGCTTGTGCACCACTGTTTTCTTAATCCAACAGTTTGTTTATTCATATACACAACCCTTCCTCTTTCCATACTTAGCGCTTGCTGCCCGCGCACTACGTCAAGGTCAGAAAAATGCGCTTGCTTTGACATCACTGGTCTAAACTTTAAGTTCAGAAAAGAAAAATTGAGTAAATATTTACTACAACTGACGTAACACTGGAGTTATCAATTTTGTGAAATACTGCAATTTATAGCATTCTGATTACATAAAAATGACGCCAAACGCGGAAAATATTTGAACCATCTACAGAACAAGACTGTTAACGGTATACTGAATAACTGTGATTTTCTTAAATTCCTTCAGTTCAATGTAAAAGAAAACAGAATTACGTCATAGGCAACCTTTTGTTATTCCCATTCATAGAACTGTTTTCTTCAAGAACTCTCCATTGTTTGTTATGTGTAATACTTACAACTCTCTGTCTTTAAACTATGATTCTCAATTAGATTTCAGTTTAACAGTTGAAAAATTTCATATAATATTGAAAAGAATTGTATTTCCTTAGATATTTAAATTATGAAGAAGTGTATGAAAATTATGAAACGAGCTTGCGCTCGTTTCATAAACAAACATACTCGCGTCTTAATTACTATCATTATAGGCTCGTTGCATAATGTACTATTGCATCATAATATTGACATTTGACACTATATTAACTGCAATACTATATTCTAGCATCTATTACCGTTATGTATTTTCTTTCTTTCGTTTGTGTTGTTTGTTTTGTTTTGTTTTTCTTATTATGTATTTTGTGTATGTATCTGTGTAAGCCACCTGTAATTGGAAGCCTACTTCTGTTGGTGGTGGATTTAAAATAGAATAAACATGATGTCTGCTCAACCCAAATCAAGGACTTCTGAATGAATATTTTGGAGAAAACGCACCGTCAACTAAATTAACTTGTTGAGACACTGTGCATTCTTAAAAATTAATTAAGGCGTTAAAAATTATAAGGTGGTTATACCATAGCGGAGATGAGGAAGAAGATGGAAGAAATCCAATACGAAAATGAAGATTTTAAAATCAAATGGGTGCACTTATAGAAGGAAAAGAGGAGAAATAACTTGATATTTTTTGGAGTAGAAGAAAAGGAAAAGGAACATAGTGGTGAAATATACGAAAAGACAATAGTAGTGTTTTGGAATGGATTTGAGCGACGGACAAATTGTGGATGTATTTAGAATAGGGAGAAGAAATCGAAATCGCAATCCAGATCAAGTTAGGCCTATACTAGTGAAATTCAAGAGCATGACAACGAAGGATAAGATCGTGAGAAGCAGAAAGTTGCTAGGGAACACTTCCATCAGAATGGACAATGATTGGAATTATGAAGTAAGGAGCAGAAGACGAGTTTTGGTCCCTTTCCTGAAAGAAGCTAGGAAAAGCGGTCAATTTGCAAAACTGTGTAGAGATAAATTAAAGATTAACAATTTGATCTTTAGTGTAGAAGAGTGTCTCGAAAGCATTAAGGAGCCGGTAGTAGGTTCGGAAGAAATGGAGAGGAATAGAAGAGTCCTGAAGGAGAAAATTAGGGGATTAGTGTCGAGGAACATTGGAAACGATATCAGCTTGGACAACATTCATGAAAATAGCAAGGCAAGCACGACACGGAGTTCATCAGACAGACATGGAATGCGGAAAGAGCAACTTCAAGCGATCGAGAGAAGCCTATGACGTCATCTGAGGAGAAGATATCAACACGTAGCAGAAATCTACAAACGCGTCAAAATTCCTGCAATCTTCATTTTGAGGTGATTCCAAGGCGAGTACGTGAGTTGCAGAGTCAGGGGAAAACAACGACAAGGCACGTGAAGAAAAATGGAACGGATTCAGGGAGCAGTGAAGAAAGAATAAAGGCGAATAGTAAAAAGAAACATTATGATAGAAGTTGGTGTAGGGGGGAAGTAGTGCGGAAAAATTCAAGAAAATAGTAGGGGGGGGGGTCAAGATATCAATAGGAAGTGAAGTGAAGTGAAGTGAAGTGAAGTGAAGTGAAGTGAAGTGAAGTGAAGTGAAGGGAGGATATAAGTGTGGGAGTCAGTAGTGGAGAAGTGGGGAAATATAGATAGGTAGGCTGGTGGACGAGTAGTGACAAGATACATTTAAAGAGAACATAAGTGGAAGAGAGAAGGAATTAAGTTATGACTTGGATAAATTTGCTATGTAATAAGGTGCGATGGCACTGTATACAAAATATGTGAAGTGCTTAACGACAAATATATATCATACCATATCATATAAGGTGGTTATGAAACAATATTTAATGGAAAACCTGAGCCTGATTTCGTTAAAAAAGGAGTGTTATACTGTACATAGTGTGTTGTTGCAGAAAAACGCCACCGCGGGAGGAAGAATGCGTGTAAAGCGTGGCATTAAGAACATCAAGCAGCTGGGAGAAGTGGTGGAGTACATGGGCCAGGAGAAGTTGAGTGTCTGGAGTGGAGACCCGTGCAACACTCTGACGGGCTCCGACTCTACCATCTACCCGCCATTCCTCACAACAGGGGACTACGTAACAGCCTTCAGTCCGGAGTTGTGTCGGTAATGATCTTTAATTGGTATAAACATTCGAAAATAAAGGGCTTCCACAAAATATGAACTTTCCGATTTTGAACACGTTACAATCATTTCGTTAAAGACAAGAAGGATCACGATAAGGACCATGATAAAAACAACAAAAACCACGATAAGGACTACGACAAACTTGAGAACCAGTACCAGAATATGGATAACTACAAGAATCACCATAAGGACCACAAGGATCACGATATGGACCACGATAAGCAACATAATCCCTGACATGATCCCTATCTTGGTCCTTGCCGTGGTCCTTACCGTGACCCTTATCGTGGTTCTCATGTGATCGTTGCCGTGATTCTTGTTGTGGTGCTTTTCGTGGTCTTTGTTGTTGATCTTGGCATGGTCCTTATCTTATTTATCTATTTATTTGTAACAGAGTAAAGCCCAAAATTACAATAGACAGTATAAAATTATAGTTAGTTATACAATGAACGCTCGATAACTCGGACCCCGTTATCTCGGACTTTGGATATCTCGGACTTTGGATATCTTGGACTTTGGATATCTCGGACCAATTTTTTCTAAAATAAAATTTTAATTATGAACGTGACGGACACATTCGCAAGCAACATCAAATGTTTTCATAACAGAAGATTACCAACTTTTTCAAACATTCTGCTGGGAAAAACAACAACAAAGTGGCAGATAAAACACCATCATCCTCCTATAATAGACCAATCGAATTACAGTAGACTCTGATTAATGCACTTTGTCCACTACCTGTGACATTTGTGTTTTTGTTTCACCTGGTATGTATTGATAACCTTGTTGCATTAAAGATCAGTATAATATTGCTACTGTATAGATAGATAAAATACGGTGTTAGTGTTTATTCCTAACGTACAACTTTATTTCCCTTCGAAAAGATGGAATTTTCGTGACTCGGACAGAACTCGGCCCCCTTTAGTACGAGTTATCGATCGTTGACTGTACCATAAAATGAAAAAAAAAAATACACTGACCGGCAAAAAAAACCGATCACTTGAAAAAAATAATAAAAGTCAAGTTTAAATGTAAATTACGAAGTAATCTCAGAAATAACATAACTGTTATCGTACTAAATTTAAAAATTACACTTTTATGGACTTCTGACATGTAAATTCACGCCTTTCACACCAATAAATCTTCGGTTTATCTCCTAACAACGAAGGAGTGTGTTTCTGTGCTGAACATGTGGGGTAGGTCATCATAAACAATTGAAGAGGTTTTATTCTTTTATTGCTTCCTTTCCTATTTGAAAATGAATAACAACTGTCGAAAATGGTTTTTTTGCCATTTCGTCAATAAATTTAGTTCAGACAAAGCCTCTGTCATCCCAAGACGTTGCCAGAGCTGTCGCTGTCATTGATGACGAACGCAGCCTCCGTTACGCCGCTGCTACCATAGGCGCATCATACACCACGGTGCAAGAGGCTGTGAAACGGTTCCGGGAAACACAGAGTTACTCCAGAAGACCTGATTCTGGCAGAAAAAGGAAGACTTCAGCCCGAGATTATCGATTTCTCGTCAGCCAGGTTCTAAGAAACCGCCATACTACAGCAGTTGAAGCTCGGAATCGACTACAACATGTGCGGGATGTTAATGTGAGCGAGAGGGCTGTTCGACGACGCCTTGGAGAACAAAATCTTCAATCACGACGACCTGCTACGGGACCAGATCTGACCAGAGAGCACCGAGCCGACCGTCTTCAGTTCGCTCGTCAGCATCCCCAATGGACTGTGCAGCAGTGGAGCAGTGTGCTGTTCTCTGATGAGTCCAGGTTCTCCCTGAAATCCCCAGATGGCACGGAGAGAGGTATGCACATTGTCTGCAAGGACGCCATTCGGTGGAGGTTCCGTGATGGTGTGGGTCGGCATCTCCATGGAGGCCCGAACGGAATGGTGATCGTCGAGAATGGTGGTCTCAACGCTCACCGCTACATCAACGAGATTCTCGTCGATCACGTCGTGCCCTTTGCTGCATTTATTGGCGATGATTTCATGTTCATGCATGACAGTGCTCGTCCACATGCAGCGCGCTGCGTATCACAGTATCTTGATGAATTGGAGATTGTTTGTCTCAACTGGGCAGCTCGGAGTCCCGACCTAAACTCTATAGAAATCTCCGGGATAGGTTGGGTAGACGTATCCAAGATCGTAATCCTGTTCCGGAGACCTTAGGTGATCTGCGGGCTGCACTCCAAGAGGAATGGGACAATATCGACCAGAGAGACATCATAACCTCAATCGAATCCATACCTGAGAGAATGGCGGCTGTAATTAGGGCCAGTGGGGACACACCGGATACTGAGTCTTTGTTTCAGTTATTGATAGTGTGAATTTAAGTTTTGTGCATCAACATCATTTTCAGTGAAGTTTAATGAACAAATATTCAGCTGAAAGTTAAGTGAAAAATTTTACAAAATTTCAACAAAAGTGTAGATTCATGAACATATGACGGTCATTGACTCAAAATTGGAGTGAAAGGTGTGAATTTACGTGTCACAGGTTCATAAAAGTGTAATCTTTAAATTGAGTACGATTACAGTTATGTTATTTCTTGGGTTACTTCATAATTTACATTTAAACTTGACTTTTAGTATTTTTTTCAAGTGATCGGTTTTTTTTTTTGGATATATTACGAAAAAGTTAATATAGTCTACTTAATATAGTCTACTTCGGAATATGTATAATATATATATATATATATAATATATATATATATATATATATAATATATATATATATATATATATATATATATAGGATAAATATGCATATAAATACAAAGTAGATATATGAATACAAAAGAAAAATACAAATTAAAAATGATACGTAAAACAAGAGATAAATACAGATATAAATACAAGATTTATATGATATTATAAAAAAAAAATGATACGTATAAGAACAGTACCGGTATGAATAAATTTTTAAAGTTGGAAGAAAGTGACTTCTAATATTTAACTACAAGCATGAAAATATATATATATATTGCAATGGTAAGCACGCCACTATTGTCGCTTACTCACAATACGACAGAACTCAATGAGCACTTGATGTAAACAACATTCAATTCAGAGCCCAAGATTGTGAGGTAGGTGAATGTTAGCTCTACACTTTTCCTACTTTCCTCCCATGCCTGATTTACATAATCCATGCCTAACAGAAGAATTAAATTTACAGCGAAGTCAAATACATTTCTGATATAAGACGGTGTACGAAACATCATCTTCGGGTACTCTCTTTTATCCGCCCTACAATATCACCATTCCTGTCATATACAAGATGAACCGTAAGTTATGTCATTAATTTCAGGAGGTAAGACAAAAATTGTTTCATATGAAACATTTCATAACGTGTTGAGTCAACTTAAGAGAGTAGTATATTTTAATAACAAATGATTGAAAGAATTTTAGTTTTGTCCTTTAAATAAGTAGAAATTTGATCCGAAGAAATTGCACTTTTCGTTTTGCAAAGGAATTCTACAATGTACAATAGTGGCAAAAAAAACCGGATAGACCCTTGTAGCTGATTTCACAGCTTTGTTCACTCCAGAGCACGATAGACTGGTAACTAAGATTTTAGTGGTTCGAATCCTGCCTGGGAAGGAAACTTTTTTTTTTTGTTCCTTATTCAAATTTATTCCCAATACTTTTCAATTGCTGGTAAAATTCATGTTATGGGAATAATAAGTTAATTAAGTAGTAAAATATCGCTGCAATCGAAAAGTATTGGGAATAAATTTGAATAACAGACAAAAAAAGTTTCCTTCCCAGGCAGGATTCGAACCACGAAAATCTTAGTTACCAGTCTATCGTGCTCTGGAGTGAACAAGCCTCTGAAATCAGCTACAAGGGTCGGTCCGGTTTTTTTGACACTACTGTACTATTTGTTCGGATGAAATTTCTGTACATTTAAAAGAAGAAAGTTAAATTTATTTTAATAATTTACTGTCATAATACACTGTTCTCTTAAATTGACTGAGCATATTTGGAATTAAATCAATGGCTCTCCAAAACACGCTATGAAATGTTTCATATAAAACAATTTCCATCTCGAAAAGAAAGCAAAAACGAGCAAAATTTTATTAAACTTTTTTGTTTGAAATATCTCGAAGAAAACCAACTACCTGAAATTAATGGCATTACTTAAGGCTCAATGTGTATGTCCCTGTATTTACAGTGTAAGTGGCCCAAGAACCTGATGAACGACATCAAAATTATGTAACTATTAGAGTTACACACATCCTTACGTATTGCAAAGGGACCAAAAGTAACCAAGTAGGAGTATCACTCAACTGTGTATAGCAGCGATGGGGACACACCAAACTTTCGCAAGAAAATACCGATTCTTGAGAATTTAAGGACTCGAAATGGTCAAAATCTTTTTGAAGAAATCTTCTTTCTGCTGACAACGTCACGAGCGAGAGAGTAATGTTCTGTTTTAGCGGAATTATCAGATCGAATATTTCGGTTTACAACGTTTGCCATAATCTTCTACTTTCCAGATCTGAGCTCTTTTCAGAGTTCTGTTCTCACTCTAATGAGGATTATAAAACATCAGAGTACACACACATGTGCGTACACTCTCGTACGCATACACGTACACACATTAGCACAGCTACTTGATTTTGTACTCAAAACGGAGCAAGACCACATCTTAGAAAAAAAAAACTTCAAATCCAAATCCTGAAAAGATGTAAATTTCCGGTACCCAAACTCTCATCTACTGAATTTATACACTACACTTGTCGGAAATGCTGACATAGTTCTGTTCTTCCAGAGGATTTGCAGCATATCATACTGGCAACATAACCTACAAGGGAATCAAGGCCTATACCTACTCTGCAGACTTCGGGGACGCAGCCAGCGACCCAGAGATGGCATGCTACTGCCCTTCGGAAAAGTCCTTTTGTAAAAAGGGAATGCTGGACCTCACCAGCTGCATGGGTAAGGTACTGACATTTTACCAGTGGCGAAGCTAAGGTGAAAATACTGGGTAAGCTGAAAAGATCTGCTTACCTTGTATCTTTTCATACAGCAGATGTTTCTCGGCTTTGCTATCAACATCTTTGTGTCAAAAACTCCACAAGAAGTGATCACTCATTTTCACCCCCAAACAGAAAACAGATATAACAATATAATTTCTTTATCTCAGAGCACCCTGTTGGCAAAGGATATTTCTTATACCATACAAATTTAAAATTTATTTTTGTCTTCCTTCATCCGCTATTTTAATATGTAAATGTTGTGTCGAGCTCCTATCTTTCTAAGCACGGTTTGTTTCATACGGTCAACTTGAAAACGGTTTCTTTTTTAATTCTGCAAATAATAACCTCAATGTCTCTCAGTATGAGCCATTTTACACAAAATTAGTATGTAAAACATACACACGCATGCACTCTTGATTAAACTGACACTAAATAATGCAGCGAATTCACAGAACACCAACATATTGCGGCGTATTATATTGCGGTTGAGGCTAGCCCCGCGTCCTGCTACTAAGCCATATCTACTGAGTCCCCGGCCTCTTTTCAAGCTTGCGAGTGCAGCTGCCTGTGAGAGAGGCCATCGCACCGCGCTACGAGGCTTTTGCCACAAGCCTCTCGCAGTACAATGACTGCCAACACTGAATGTAATATATGAAAGAATTGGAGTGAAACCAAGTGTTACATAAGCCCACCATCGGTCACTATCCTGAGCAGGATTAATCATGTCTCTACCATCACATCTTATCTCCCTCAAATCCATTTTAATATCATCCTCCCATTTACGTCTTGGCCTCCCCAAAGGTCTTTTTCCCTCCTGCCTCCCAACTAACACTCTATATACATTTCTGGATTCGCCCATCGTGCTACATGCCCTGCCCATCTCAAACGTCTGGATTTAATATTCCTAATTATGTCAGGTGAAGAATAAAATGCGTGCAGTTCTACGTTGTATAACTTTCTCCATTCTCCTGTAACTTCACCTCTCTTAGCCCCAAATATTTCCCTAAGCACCTTATTCTCGAACACCCTTAGCCTTTCTCAAAGTGAGAGTTCAAGTTTCACAACCATAGGCCTACAGAACAACAGGTAATATAACTGTTTCATAAATTCTAACTTTCAGCTTTTTTGAGACCATACTGGATTCTCCCGAGTGGCATATATATTTGTTACTGCTGCTCCAAGGTACTTGAATTTTTCCAGCTCTTCAAAGGATAAATTTCCAATTTTTATATTTCTATTTCATACTATGTTCTGGGCACGAGACAATCATACACTTTGTCTTTTCAGGATTTACTTCCAAACCTATCTATCTCTTTAATTGCTTCAAGTAAAATTCCCGTGTTTTCCCTAATAGTTTGTGGATTTTCTCCTAACATATTCACGTCATCCGTATAGACAATTAGTTGATGTAACCCTTTCAATTCCAAACTCTGTCTGTTGTCCTGGACTTCACTAACGACATATCCTAGAGCAAAGTTAAAAAGTAAAGGTGATAGTGCATCTCCTTGCTTTAGCCAGCAGTGAATGCAAAAGCATCAGACAGAGACTGGTCTATACGGACTCTGTTGTACGTTTCACTGAGACACATTTTAATTAATGGAGCTAGTTTCTTGAGAATACCAAATTCAATAAGAATGTTATATAAAACTTCTCTCTTAACCGAGTCGTATGCCTTTTTGAAATATATGAATAACTGATGTACTACTCTATTCTAATAATAATAGGCATTATTATTATTATTTTTTTTATTATAATGTACACACCATTAAAGCGTATGTAGCATTTCACTGGATGAATGTGGTGAAACAAAGGTCAAATAACGACAATGAAACACACAAATAGCTACTGAAGGCACCATCTCTCACTCAGAGTTTTTTGCAGGGGCGCCAATCATAGTATCGTTGCCTCACTTCTACCTCGCCGACAGAGAATACCAGACCGGAGTCCTGGGAATAAACGCCTCCAAAGAGAAGCATGAAATTTTCAGCATCTTTGAGCCGGTACGTATGAACTCTTACGAGACCTTAAATTGGAGAACGCTTCATTACTTGAGAAGTCTCTCATCCTATATTATAGAATAATTGAGATGATGTTTAATCAGCTGTCCGAAGACAAGTTGAAACCTTATAATTAACACCAATAAGGCATCACTCTTGAGACAGCTAAGCCTAAGGAGGTAATGTGGTAGGTTGGCCAGTTCCTTTCTCCCTCCACTTCATACATCGCTGACTAGTAACATATTCCCTTAATCAGACTTAAGATGTATAAAACAATATTATTTATTCTTCCTCTGACACATATCAAGTGAGATGTATTGCCTGATAATAGATGTACAGCCTCAGATACAAAAATGACCTCTCTCCTGTAGCGTCAATTTGTGTAAGTCCATTTCGGACATCTCCTGGTTCGCACGACCAGGGAAAGGATGTTTATTTTTAACTTAATTTACTCCTTGAATATATCTTTGTTATAGATTATTCATAACACTTGACCTATAAACAGACAGAAAAAACAATAGACAAACAAAACAAAGAAAAAACAGAGTGGAGTCAAACATAAGAAATTCCTTCACGTGTAAACCTAAGCCCTCAGGGAATCAATCGAAGTCTTCCTAAGGGAACTTTACGTATGACAGCCGGTCATCTTTTTGTCTAAGACTGTACATAAACTCAATAAGAAATAAACAATTGAGATATGTTATCAAATTAGTAAAGACAACTAACTTTCTAATTGCATAGAAAGCATGATGGAATATTCAGATTGTCAATTTCTATAAATGAATACAATATAATATTTTATTACTCAGTCGATGACAAATCAATGTAAAATAATGACTTATTTTATAGTCATTAAGTTTATATACACACAGGATGTCTATAGTAATCCATACAGTTGCTAACTATGCAGTTGTCACATTTTAAACGACGTGAGTACTTTTAAATATCCAATCCGATTACAATTTACATTTGATATTCCCATTTCTATTATATTTTTTATACATTTCAGATATATTCACCACTCATTGGACTGAACAAGAGTTCCACATATTATGAAGTTTAATTACTAAATGGTTTTAACATTTTTAACATTATTTAAGTTTACTACCTGAAATATTACATTTTAATAAAGGAGATGGCTTGTACATCATTAATTTAAATAGTACTCACCACCAATAGCTACGTATATGACATTGAGATATTGTATAACTCTGCCTGAGGATGCCTGAATAGGCGAAAACGTTCGCAATTTTGTACACAGGATGTCTATAGTAATCCATACAGTTGCTAACTATGCAGTTGTCACATTTTAAACGACGTGAGTACTTTTAAATATCCAATCCGATTACAATTTACATTTGATATTCCCATTTCTATTATATTTTTCATACATTTCAGATATATTCACCACTCATTGGACTGAACAAGAGTTCCACATATTATGAAGTTTAATTATTAAATGGTTTTAACATTTTTAACATTATTTAAGTTTACTACCTGTAATATTACATTTTAATAATGGAGATGGCTTGTACGTCATTAATTTAAATAGTACTCACCACCAATAGCTACGTATATGACATTGAGATATTGTATAACTCTGCCTGAGGATGCCTGAATAGGCGAAAACGTTCGCAATTTTGTACACAGGATGTCTATAGTAATCCATACAGTTGCTAACTATGCAGTTGTCACATTTTAAACGACGTGAGTACTTTTAAATATCCAATCCGATTACAATTTACATTTGATATTCCCATTTCTAATATATTTTTCATACATTTCAGATATATTCACCACTCATTGGACTGAACAAGAGTTCCACATATTATGAAGTTTAATTATTAAATGGTTTTAACATTTTTAACATTATTTAAGTTTACTACCTGTAATATTACAATTTAATAATGGAGATGGCTTGTACGTCATTAATTTAAATAGTACTCACCACCAATAGCTACGTATATGACATTGAGATATTGTATAACTCTGCCTGAGGATGCCTGAATAGGCGAAAACGTTCGCAATTTTGTAATTCATGTATATAAACTTAATGACTATAAAATAAGTCATTATTTTACATTGATTTGTCATCGACTGAGTAATAAAATATTACATTGTATTCATTTCTAATTGCACATTGGGTGGATGGATGGATGGATGGATGGATGGATGGATGGATGGATGGATGGATGGATGGATAGATGGATGAAAGGATGGATGAATGGATGAATGGATGGATGGATGGATGGATGGATGGATGGATGGATGGATGGATGGATGGGTGGGTGGGTGGGTGGGTGGGTGGGTGGGTGGGTGGGTGGGTGGGTGGGTGGATGGATGGATGGATGGATGGATGGATGGATGGATGGATGGATGGATGGATGGATGGAAAAATCAACAGCTGATCGCCAGATATAAATAATCTATGTTCTACCTTCCAGTTAACTTCGACACCACTGATGGCACACAGGCGTGTGCAGCTCAGTTTGCCTCTGCACAGCATCGATTCCATCGACCTCATGAAGCAGGCCCCGACGGTCTTGCTGCCCATTATATGGATTGAGGAGGTACGTATAAATTAGAGATGAACAACAATGTAGAAAACAAGACTGACAGCGCCTGCAAAGCCGAAAACCCGCACGACAATGTTCTATACGTCGCGTCGTTGACGTAAAGACTGCTTGTGAGTGTTTCGAGACCTCGAGATTTATCACTCCCGAAGTCCCGAACGTCAAGCAGCCTTGAATCGCCACAGTTGTTTATACCTGGCTGAACTTTTATCTATTTTGGCAACTGTTACATATTTATAAAAAATCAAGTAGCCTATTTGAAACATCATCTCTACCTTTCAGTGTATAATAATCCGTTCCCCAATCTTTATTTAATTAGTAGGCCCTTATTAAAAGGCTAGGAATTTTCTTTTCATATGTTTGAGATCAAGTGTGCAATCTCAAGTAAAAAGATATTAACGTTATGTTTTATGTTTCTTATAAATGCAAATTTAGTTTTTCATAATTATGACTTAAAAGAATTTTGTAATGTCTTATTGCTCCTTTCATGTTCGAACATTGCAAAACACTAGTATAAATAGCCTGTAACTATAGGCCTACATGGAAATTGCTTTGCAGTAGTTATATACACGAAATCCTTTCTTTAAGCGTTGTGTATATAGAGAAAAAAATGGCCGCCCCGCTAACAGCTGTTCGTATCGATTGTCATTTTATGATGATGGATGCCTTGTAACCACAGAAGAACAAGCCAAAGAGCACAGAATAATTAGAATAATATTGCTGCTACAGCAGTAACTAGTAAGTAACTATAACGTCATTGAGTACAGCAACTCTTTGACCAAAATATAGCGTGGTAATCGATTAGGCTCAGTAACTGATAAGTATCGATAGTACAACTGTTGTACTATCGATACTTACCGCGGCTCACTAGCGCACACTATCGGACGCAATAGAGAACCTCAGATATTATATTACCTTTCGTACTGCAGTAATAACGAAACTGTGACGTAGCTATGTAACAGTTATACTGTTATACACGACGTATGTAGTGATTATTAGTAAGGAATTTACACACGACTTATAAACGAGCTATTCGTTGTGTAAGTATAAGACAGTTAAACGTCTGTATAAGAGTTTTTATTAGTAAGACCATTACGTTTTCTCCAGCTATAAGGCGAATGTTAAATTTCGGTTTTATGTCCCAAAATTACCATCTCGCTATCACCAATTCCACAAACGCTAGGTAACCTCAAAGTTGATACAACGTCTTTAAATAACAGATTTAAAAATTTTAATAGTAGGTATATACCGAAAAACATCTAGGTCCTATTCCACGGTAACTGAAAAAAAAAATCGCTCCTACTGACTGACAGGGCCAGCAGAAAACTAACTCTCTTCTATAATTCAATTGCCTTCTGTTTGTTCTGTGTTCTGTCATTGTAATCTTAGGTGTTGGTCTTAACCAGCGTACATAGCGCGAAGTGCTTAAGCGAAACTCTTAACACAGCTGCATTAGTATGTGCTGCTTAGTGGTAAATAAATAAAACAGGCGAATTGTATTGTAAAATAATGGTAGGTAAGAAATTAGGAATAATCATTTTATTCATATTGGTAGAGGAAGCGCAAAGAAAGCTTGCCCATTTGACTGATGCGCAGAGAACGATATTCGGTCCTCGTGTCGCAATGCTCGTTACAGGGCTGCTATGAATCACCTAATGCTGATTACAGGGCGCATTCGAACGCGCGGTCTTGAGCTGTTCGTATCGTGGAGTGTATTGTGCAGAGCGAATAGAAGTCAGAGTATGCGTGCATATTCTGCGTTTTATCCCTATCAGGAGTTTTATATAGTTCAAAGTGTGTTTGTTAAATAACAGAGTTCTGTATAACATTCTATGTTCTTAAGAATGCCCCCCCCCGTTTGGCTCTAAATTAGGAAATTCTAATAAAACCACAGTCTACTATATACAGTCACGAAGCTTGGGATGATTTTTTGCAAATATCGCGTTAGTTGCTAGCCGCTTGGAGCGCTGTGAGTACTAGGAACAATATACTGTGCCATAGCCATCGTGATCTAATACAGGCCGTAAGGCAGACCATGTAACTCGCTTAACCCGATCACGAAGGGCGGCGTTTCAACCATATAAATTAGTTGGAATGCATAAACAGTAACATATGTTGACGCGTACAGATTATGTTAACATGTAAAAGTCTCTTCACACTAAAATAACACAGTTTTGAAATTATCTCTGCACATATTATGCAACAAGAAGTAAACGGAATGGTCACATTACACTAAATAAAGCTTAGCAATGATAAGCAATAAATTTATAATATAATATTTCACTGAGCTCCATACACTGAAATAGAAAATCCGAACAAACATTACGGCCTGGTCTAGATCGAAAAAGCATTGACTATGACATATTTCGCATTTTTGTGAAAAGCTATGTAAACTGTGAAATGTTCGTTATCGGTTGTAATAAATGTAAATGGCTAAAATAAATAATTTGGATAATAATAATATGGGTTAAGGAGACGTTTGTAGTACTATAAATTGTAAGAAAAATAGGTTAGAGTTATCCTTGTTCCGAAAGATCCAGGAAGGTGAGTTTATAGAATATAATATATATTTTATGAAAATAATATATAAACCTTATGTATTTCATATTTCAATAGTGGAAGGAAGGTGTTATTTTTTCAAAAGAACACGATATAATAATAAGATTTAATAAACACAATGTGTACATTGTTACATTTTACTCAAAAGTTGCCTTCTTTTGCGTAGAACGTTAGTGTCTCAGTCCTTGCTTGGCAGGTTAGTATATGATACTGACTGCAGCTGTGCCCACAGAGGGTGCAGATGCACTGCTCTGAGGCCGAGTGGTATCCTCGTTTGGCACAGATCCTATGGTGGAACCCGTGGGCCGCCGTCCTCGTGAAGACGTGACGTAGCTCGAAGTTAGGCTTCTTCCATTCTTCCGTGTTCATGGCTGGCGCCTGAAGGAATTCCTGGTCCACGTCTGCTGCTTTTTCTTCTCTGTCCCTAACGTGGGCCTCATATGCTGGTGTAGGTTGAAGGCCGTTGCTCGTCATCAGCTCTCTTACGAAGAAATCCGTGTCCAGTAATAGGTATACCAGCCTCGTTTGCGTTGTTCTTGACACTTGAAGAGCTCTTTTTAGGTATGACGCTTTCACGGCTTCTAGCTTCTTCAGGTTCGCTGAGGTTAAGTGAACCCATATCTTTTTCAGCGCGTAGCTAACTATTGGAGCGATCTTGATGTAGAAGAGGCGCAGGGCTGTGGTCGTGGAGAGCTTTTCGAGCTTCTTTATATCGTACGTAGCCTTGATCGCCGCCGAGCATCTTTCTTCTATGTGCTTAGTAAATGACTTGCCTGTCACTTGCAGTGTTAAGCCCAGATATTTGTATGAGTTAACAATTTCCAGTTTCTCATTACCATATGTGAAGATGTCCGATCTGGAGACGTTTCCGCCTTTTCTGAACTTCATGACCTTTGTTTTCCCTGTATTTATATCTAGGCCATTCCTTCTTGACCATACATGGAGTCTGTTAAGCCCTTCCTGTAATGCCTCTCTGTTGCTCGACATCATAACCATGTCGTCTGCATACAGGAACATAGGTAGGTTTACTGCTACCTCTTGTATGACATCGTGTGTTAGCAGGTTAAACATCATCGGGCTAAGAGGGTCCCCCTGGAGAACGCCATTCGTCTGGGTAATAGGTCTGGAGTGGCTCACTTTGTCGCTAACCGTTAGTAGGTTGACACGCAGGATGTTCTCTATGAGTGGCAGGTTCGGGTTTTCCTCTCCCAGAATGCGGCGTAGTTTATCTACCATGATAGTCCTGTCCACTCCGTCGAACGCTTTCACGTAATCTATGAAAATGGCGTATATGTAGCCTCCGGCCGTGGCGGTAGCTTCCCATATGGTGTCGAGCACTCTCTCAATTGACTGAGTTGTGGATCTGCCGGCTATAAATCCAAATTGCTGTTCTGGTATGTACGGCATGGCTTGTGGCGTAATCCGGTTCAATAATATCCTGGAGAGCACTTTGAAAGGATTGCATTCGAGGGCAATACCACGGTAAGAGTCCGGCGAATCTTTAGGGCCTTTCCCTTTGTACAGCATATGTATGCTAGATTCTCTCCTTCTGTCTGGTATTTTCCCTTGTTTGAAGCATTCGTTAAATAGTGATGTCCATATTACAATGGTTGCTGGCAATGATTCTTGTAAAATCTCATTGGTAAGGTGGTCCGGTCCCGGTGCTTTGTTCGGTTTAAATCTTTGGAACGCAGCCCAAACTTCCTCCGTCGTGAGTTGTGTGGTTCCCTCATTACTTGCTGTCGTGGGCTGCCTGCTGCTCATTTGAGTCCTCTGGTATATCACTGAAAAGTGGTCTTCCCATACCGACATGGGTATTTGCGGGTGGACTTTTGCTCTTCGGGGTTGCAGTATTCTGTATGGAGCTGCTTCAGCGTCCGCTATTAATTCTAGCTCTTTCTTCTCAGCAAACTGTGTGCGTTTCTTGTTCAGTAAATTTTGGTACTCTCTCCTTTTTCTTGTGTATCTGGCTAGATTTATATACGATTTGAGTTCTCTCCATCTGTGCAATTCTCCTAGCGTTTCCTTCCGAAGGATATAACACTCTTCGTCGAACCAGGGCTTACTTTTTCTTTTTGCCTTCGTTTTCAGCGTTGAGTTGAGTAGTGCAGTCTCAAGTAGAGAGAGTGCACTGTCAGTATTTCCCTCTGTCAAGTGTTGAGTTATAGCTGCTTCGTCTAGAAGTCTGCTAAGCAAGGTGGGGTCGATATGTCTTGGAGCTGCTTGTTGTTCATTAACGGTGGTGTTCCGGTCCTTTAGTGTGAATCCAGTCTGGACTGGGATGTGTTTTCTTATAGGTGTCCACAGGTGATCCTGGCGACTGATGCGTATTTCTTTTCCTCTGTAGAATACAAGGTCTATCACACTTGATCCATTGTGTGCTACGTAGGTTGGGATGGTTCCCTCGTTGACCAGTGAGAACCCTTCTTCTTCTAGGGTTTCGAATACCGTTACGGCTTTCCTGTCTGGTTTGTCCTTGCGACAGTTGAAGTCGCCGCCCAATAGTATAGGTTTCCTTCCGCCAGCGCGCTCTAGCGCGTGCAGGATAGTTTCTATGGCGAACTCAGTTGTGGCAGTGGGTCTAATGTACATTCCGATGACAATGAGATGTTCGAATGTGACTATCACCACGTCCCTTTCTGCGTATTCGTCGACGACTTGTCCCATTGATGGCCTGAATAGGCAGGATACTCCTCCCGAAGGCCTCCCTTCTGGTCCCACCGCTGCTATATCGATATCGAAAGTACAATATATTTTATGGTCTGCTAGGGAAAGAGTCTGTGATGAGGCGATAGTAGCGATCCTGGTGGTGAGCAACTACCTATGAATGCATATTTCAACTGTCTTTGTTTGCAATTTAGTAAGTATTAAGCTTCGTGACTGTATATACTAGACTGTGATAAAACGTTACACAGTCAAACTAGGGAATTGTTTATAACGTTCATAAATTTATGGAAAACGGAACAGGCTCCGCTCGTACCATAGAGAGAATATACAGATTAAAATAAACCGACCATAGTACTCTAGTTATCGGAACATTTTAACCCTAGATGGACCAAGCTTTTTTTTTTTTTTGTAACACGCTGGACCAAGGGAGGGCTAATTAATGTCCACCATTATATTTTACCCTTATGGTTGTGTTTACAATTTTTGCGTAAGTATTATTTCTTTATTGTGTGAAGTAGGTAAGAAATAATGTATATTAAGGAACAAATATTTTTTATATCTTGAAAATTGTCAAATTAAATTAACAATTGAAAGTTAATGCTTGAACAAATTCTTATTCATCATTCACATCTTCATTCAGATTCTTCCACCTCATTCACACACTCACAGCGTATTTTTGTCTTTTGACTGTGTTATCCACACACATACAAGTTGCATTTTCCACAAACAATGGTTGTTTTTGCTAATTTGTTTAGTTTTTCATTCTTAGGGCGACACTGTTTGCTACATGTATGGCATCTCTCTTTCCCTGATGGCTGCTGCTAACCCCGCGTTGTTTTGGTGATTTTCTTCTTGAGAATGGCTTCCATTGACATGATGATATTGTTCTTCAGTCCAATTATGTTTGCAGCACGATGTTCCACATTTGGTTTGATTAGTTGTAACCCCACTTCCTGTAGATAAAAGCGCTGCCTGTTTTTCTTTTTGTACCAGTCTGGGAAAGTCATAATGTACAGTGTATAAGAATTTATGCACGGAATATCAATTAGGGTGTAAAACACTGATAGCGGTCAACGACGGGTACCTCTCTTAGTAGTATACATCCTGGCCGTTTGATCAACAGAGCCTTTGGTTGAGTTATAGAATAAGTTAAATTTATATCTGATTTTTTTTCCACCTTAAGAAACTTTGGCATCTTGATGTGATGACAGCATGATTAGGTTCTTCTTAGGTTTAGGAATATACGACAGTAACATGACAGGTGGTTTTCCAGATGCAGGGTCAGTGAATGTGAACTTGCTTGAGTGCAATTCTCATCCAGTTATGGTTTCAGTTCTTCAGGAATATATTTGCGATTATTTTTCATGGTACCAACTAAAGTAATTTTACACTCGTACAGATCTTCAGCAAGTTCGACCGATGTATAGAAACGGTCAGCAGCTACATTCCGACCTGTGTCCTTTATAGGAGCAACAGACCTTTTGACAACTTCTCTAGGGCCTCTTGATTCAGGAGTTGTTCCTTCTTGTTTGTCAGCATAAACTTCCATACTCTGAACGTATCGATAGTCACAGTCAGCAAGATGTCTGATGAGAATCCCATATTTATCCGATGTTTCTTTGAAAGAGACTTTAAATGGGCCTCTGCCTCGAAAGAGAGTAAGTATTTCATATATGGTAGTGTTTTTACCAGCTGTACAGTACTTCGGAAATATGTCATTCAAAAGTTGAAATATTTCTCGTAAAGGAGCAAATTTGTCATTAGATCTCCAACCTGCCTTGTGTTCTTATCATCAAATCTGATGACAGAAGATCACGAAATCTGTTCCGACTCATGCTGGCTAGGTATACTGACCTTCCAAGCTCTTGGGACCATACGTCATGGTAATCTAGGTTGTTGTTGTTATTTCCGCCCATCAAAATGAGAGTACCAATGAATGCAAGGATTTCAGTTGGACTTGTTTCTTCGACACTTTTTCTCTCTGCTTCCTCGTTTGTGTGTTGCACAATTTTAGACACAACTTCATCAGTAAAGAACTTTCCAAACGATTCTTGTATTGATGTTACTTTACCAGTTGGTGGCAGTCCAGACTCTCCACGTATTGTATTTGCAACAGTTCTTCGCGTGGGACAAGACGGATTAGATACATAAACCCTTCCACTTTCAGTCACATACTTCATAATTCTTACACTTGCACTATTGCTGTTATCACTAATATTCCTATCACTTTCACTGTCACTTGAAGTGCGTATAGTGAAATTGGGTTTTGCGTCATCATCATTATCACCATTATCATAATCACAGTCCATGCCTTCAATTTGATGAACTTCATCTTCAGTTTCACTAACACACTCATCAAAAATGTCATAACTTTCTTCCTCGTAATTTTCTAAAACTGCTTCCGATTTCAATTTCCATATTATATAATTATCTGCTCGTATTTCTGAATCATACCACGGTCTGAGACGGAATCTCACTGTTTATAAAATGAGTTTTCAATACATGCGGCAATGTCAACAATGTATGAGGCGAGTCCATAAAGTAACTTTCCCACTCGTCCTCAGCTAGAAAACCATATCTTGCGCGAAGAGACTGCGTGTACGTGATAGAGTAATGTCCTGGAATGGTGCATGTGCCAGCGGAACTTCCCGAGTGCTCTCAGTAGCTTCGTTTCATTGGTTGAAGATGGACGCTCCTATTCCAGCTCCCGCCGCGAGTGAAGTGCGATCAGTGATAAAAGATTTTTAATGCACAGGGCATAGCGCCGATTGAACTTTATCATCAGCTGTGCCAGGTCTATGGGCCTAACATCATGAGCAAGCAGATGGTGCGTTGCTCCACAAGGTCGTCTGTGATGATGATTGGCCTCCCACTGCGCTCCTCGTCGTGCACATTTTGGCGTCCTGGTGAAAATTGTTTACAGCAGCGACGCACCATCTGCTCATGACCTGGCACAGCTGACGATCAATTTAAATCGGCGCAGTCGCTTCGCGCAACATATAGTTTGCTAGCTGTGGGACGAGTGAGAAAGTTACTTTATGGACGCGCCTCGTAATATAATGTTGGTTTTCAAAACAGTCCATTGTCACAACATATGTTTGCAGTTTCGAATAATAAGTTCATTGTTGTAACATAGCCCCGCACCGTGGCATCGTGGTCTAAGGCATCCTGCCTAGGAATCGTGTTACGGAATGCGCGCTAGTTCGAGTTCTCATGGGAGAATAAATTTTATCATGAAATTTCGGCCAGTGTAAGGACCGGTGCCCACCCAGCATCGTGATGCACTTGGGGAGCTATGATAGGTAGCGAAAATCCGGTTTCACAAACCAGCTATAACTGCTGAGGAGATCATCATGCTGACCACACGATACCTCCATTCTGGTTGGATGATCGTCCACCTCTGCTTCGGCATGTGGACGTGAGGCCAGCAGCCGGCTGGTCGGTCTTGGCCCTTCATGGGCTGTAGCGCCATGGATTTACTTTTTTGTTGTAACATATATTTATAATGTCGAATTAAAAAAATTGTTACAAGTTGGACCAAGGGAGGGTTATTTTGTGACCACTTCGAAATTTGATTCATATAATTAGGCTTTCAACCAAAAAAACTTGATTATCTTTATTGAATCATTAACTTTATACTATTTCTGACACAAAATGAGAACACCATGGTCTGAACATGTTCCATACTATAATAGTAATAGTTCTAAAAAAGTGTGGACATAAATTGACCCTCCCTTGGTCCATCTAGGGTTAATAAAATCACATAGTATTAGTCCTTAGTGTAGTATTACAACGTCAAATATCAATTATTACACGATTACATATTTGTTATAACATCTTTGTCATTTCATTCCGTGATTTTATATGTAAAAAAATTCGTGTTTCTGTATTTTCAACAATTACATATTTCTTATAACATCTTTGTCATTTCATTCAGTGATTTTATGTGTAAAAGAATTCGTGCTTCTGTATTTTCAACAATGTTATTAGCAGGCTTCGAGACTTCGGACCCAATAGAGCAGTTCAGTGGGAAATCCGCATAACGGCGTACTGAGTATAGTGGGTTGGGGTACTGTAGAATGGATGCTAACAAATACGCAAAGGAAAATGCTCTGGATTTAAAGGTTCTGACGAATAATTTGGTTTTCATACAAACAGTGTCTGAAACTATTACACGGTTAGAAAAGTCAAAGCAAGAGATGCCGGAAGCCCTCAAATTAATTTAGAAAATGATGCAGAGAATTAAGGAGACATCAAGTACACCGGTTACTGAACGTGTAAAACAGAAGTGGAAATCAATTTTATGTAAAAATAACGGATATGGAACACCGTGTAACATAAACAGCAAATTAGTGGACATAGAGTCACCCGAAAATAAAAGACTATCTCTTAGAGACTGCAATGATGTTAGGTTTTTCGTTTTGCTCTTATCACGTCATGCGACATAGAGCGCAGCTTTCTACAGTACAAACTTTGGCAGATAACCGAAAAAGATTTACGTTTGAGACACTGAGAATGTATCTTGTAGTACATTGCAATTCGGTACTGTAACTGCACTTCCTAAAGACGATCAATAGGATAAATGAAGAAATTAAAATTGCTACATGCTTATTTCCACCATTAACACTGTGTATGATTAAACACAAATGCTTATAATAGACAGGAGAATAAATGCTTTTGACATTCTTTTGACATTATCATTGTGCAAGGTATATTTACTTTCAGAACGTACATATGTGTGTTTCCCCATACTACCGTACTCTACTCTAAACAGCAACGATGTTACCTCAGCACATCTCTATCTACCTGCAGCGAGTCAACAACCTATAGTGCATGCACAGTAAACTTATTGTATCGGGTCCAAAGTCTCGAAGCCTGGTTATTAGTTACTCTGCAACAAGGTTTAGGTTACGTTACATGCGCTGTGATAAATCTCACTCGAAACATCAAGCCAGCAGACGACTGAGAACTGTCGACTGCTTACCAATCGAATCGTAGCGAGGTCGAGTGCACCCGAACGTTTCCGAAAGTTCGCGCAGCTTTCCGTGGCAAGCTCTTCTTGCGTCTACTCTACAGTTTAACACGAACTGCATTTGAAACATGTTAATTAAGTAAATTTTATTACTTTAAATTATGTTGACAATATTGAAATAACATCTATTTCGTGTTTAACAACATGAAACATTGTTTACAAACTTCTTATGAGCTTTCGCAGGTCTGTGTTGATATGAGAACACTTGTTGCAGGAAATTGTGTTCTTCTAAGTCTTCTTTACTTGACAGAAAACACACAATTTTCACAATCATCATCTCATATACACGTTTTTTATTAATGTACACTTCCTGTAACACATTCTGGTGTCTTACATTTTGTCTTGTTATTGCACAGAATCGGTTGTAAAGAAGAGATTATCCGTCTTACAAGTTACTGTTCAAATTATATGGCAAAATATGTATCATTTAGCTACTGGATCTCAAAATCGCAAGTCAAAACTGGTCGAGGGTAATAACAATTTTAACGTTGCTTCTCTCGCACAGTCAAGTACCACAGATACCTTGTAACGATTAAAAACACTTCAAAGTACATATTGTAACCGAGGTAAAATTGCTGAACGACCTTTCCTCGTCCCACCAATTTTCAAACCAAAGGAATAGAGATATTTGCGACTCAATACGTTGATTGAGACTACAGTAGTTGTGTTTGCACTACAACGAGTACAACGTATCATTATATTGTACAGACTTCTGCAGAAAAGGCAAGAAGCGAAGTGCAAAAATGTAAACGTAATAGGTCTATATCTTGAGAAGTTCGCAGTGTTTCAGGGACCTGAAAGAAAGATAAGATGTAAACAATGCGTTACTTTGGGACAATAAATCAAGAAGTAATATACGGTTGTCCATTATTAATGAGACGTCTACATATCGATGTCTGCGTGTGTATCTTGAGACAAGTTTTAAAATTAAGAATAGGCTTTCCATTACCAAACTATTTTCTAACGTTCAAGTTGCATTATCTGTTCTTCGTTTCATAATGTCTGACAGGAGAAATAAACATTGCCGGCAGAGGAGGGGAGGAAAAAAGTACATATAATACTATTCAACCAATGGAAGAGGTCTCGTCTCACGCTTGTCTTTAAGTTGGGCGAGGGTAGAACGTTTCAGACCACCCAACTTCAAGTCAAGCGTGGAATGAGGCCTTCGCCATTGGTTGAATAACTATCATACTTCTCTCCTCTTTTGCCGGCATTGTTAACATTTCCTGTCAGACATTATGGAACGAAATATAGTTCCGAAGAGAATTTTACGAATTTATATTATATTAAGCAAAATATTGCATAATGCAGACGGGAATGCATCAATAGATAAATACCGGGACATCACTTTATTTTTACTTGCATTTTTATTGTACCTGCGTTTCTGAATGTACTTGACTGCCACCCCTTTCACTAATGTTCTTGCTCCCGTCAGCCACACAAACTTACGGCCGCTGTTGCATTCGAAGTCTGCTAGCAGTGAAGTAAACAGTACAGAGTATAGTGTGTTTCAGAAATATTGTTGCGTTTTTCATAGAAGGAAGAGCCTATATTATTGAAGCTTATTTCCAGGGGCAGGTATTTATGGAGATTAATTTTATCATTTATGTTTTTTAATACTGGTGTCGGCGAAGATTGTTGGAGATTGATTTGTACTCTTGTTGGATATTAATGGAAATTTTGAAAAATACATTTATTTTGAAATTGGAGTATTAATTCAGTATGCATGTTACTTTCCAAATAATTAACATTAAAGGTTCATTGGATTCTGATAAAGGTGCGGTATGGCCAATATACAATATTTGTTGGATTGAGACTGTATTTAACACATTCATTAAAAATGAAAAAGAAGAAAAAAAACTTGCAGCCCTCAAATTAATACTTTCAAATTATTAGTGAAATGTTGAATTCTCCATCTTTTGAGTTCACTAATGTAATCACAACACTTGGAATACCATGTAATGTAGCCTACTTGAATGTGCAACAAATTCAATTGAAAAAAGTGTCCGAAAAAAGAACTCAGAATATGAAATTCGCTATAAAACGACACGATAATAATAATTCGCGAATGTGGTCATATTTCGCTATTAGAACTCTACTTCGCGATTTGTCGTGATTGTTTTATCCGCATATTATTAATCAGAATCACTTAATTCGTAAAGATTAGTAAAAATCTATTGTATATCTATTATGTAGTGAGTTTCGCGATCTCCATAAACACTTGGCCCTGCTTATTTCGCACAGGTACGGTGTGTAGCATGACTGAATAACTTTATCTGGACTGAGCAGATGTGAAGATTAGAGTTACCGAAAGTACGGTAATATGCTGAATAAAGTAGCCATTATATAACGAATAAAACCGCCTGAAGAGTTGAGTTTGTGAAAAAAATGTTATCTACTACTCTACTGTATTTTGATAAAATACCGTAAAAGTAACGATGAAACTGAAAATCCTAATGTCGTATTTCCCTGTAACATAAATGGATACACTACTTTTCTCTCCTCCTATAGCTAGTAAAATGATTTTTTACATATTGCACTAGCAACACCAAACTCCTGTAATGGAAGGGGTAACAGTGTTTCCGAGTATAGCCAGGTTAGTGTTAAAAATGTTGGTAAAAATAAAGTGATGTCCCTGTACAATACTTTATAATTTAAAAATCAGAAACACTGTCTTCCTCCTTTCTTCCTTATACATATTTTGAATGATTCTAGCTGGCTGTGTACGTATGGCTTTACCACATCCATTTGGTAACACACAACGTTCATTTTCATCATCACTATTAATATTTCGAGACACAGACTTCCAAGGACGTCACATAATAAAAACTAGTAATATCAGCACAAAACTTAGTTTCAAATCACATGCGAAGACTAGACTAATGACTAGCCTCTTCTTCAAATGAAGTGTTGCAACAGCGCTTGGTTTCTTGTAATTATCGCGTACCGATATGCTTCACTGGCTCCAACCTGTATAGATACTACCCTTGGCTACCCTTATCATGGCTTAGGTTACATGAGAGGAGAAATCTGCACTCACTTTCTCTCTTATATCGAATTATGCACACTTCATCCCCCTATTATTTATTCGCTCGTTTTCATATTCTCTCTCGCTATCATAATATTAATACTCGATCACAACGCTAGAAATTCCACTTCACACATCATCTCTGTATTCATCTTTCACTGTTGCTATCTCTCGTCACTGGAACTCTCTGCCGCCTGAAGTCAAGGGCTACCGAACATTGAAATCTTTCAAATCCAAGTTAGAAAATTATCTTATGACGAGTTGCCAAACTAACTAACTATTATGACAAGTGTTGTATTGCATGTTTCCACGTATTCACATTTTTTTTATGTTCTAGTGATATTTAACTTATTTTACATTTTTGTTTTCATATTTTCCGATAATGGTATATCTATAATGTGATAAGTTGAGCTATATATAATCATAATTTTCCTTACTGTGTGTTCTTAAAAATATTGTATTCATTGTATGCTTTGTACTGCACTATTTTATTACTATTATTATTATTATTATTATTATTATTATTATCATTATTATTATTGTTACTATTCTTATTTTTTATCATTATAATTATTATTATCAATAATTGTCTTATTTTTTATACTTTGTATGTCTCATTTATTTTGACCTGCTTTTCTCTTTCTTTCTGTATGTTATATATTATGTCTGATTTCTACTTACTTGTTGTTTACATTTTATTATTATTATCTTATTCAGTTTTGTGTGTAAAATTGTAGTGTACTTTATAAATTTGTAGTATTTTTTGTAACGCAGTGTTACTCCTGGTTGAGTGTTAGAGAAGGCCATATGGCCTTAACTCTGCCAGGTTAAATAAATTATTATTATTATTATTATTATTATTATTATTATTATTATTATTATTATTATTATTATTATTACCCCCTTCCCAGTGACTAAACCATCAATGGGCGAACAGTACTAACCCTGAAGCGTGTTGCGTGCTATACTGTGTACACAGCTCATTTGTTTCCAGTGGGTTAGTGAAAAAACGCAGGGCCTATTCATGAAGATGAGGACGACGGCGTTGATGGTGGTGGTATTGAATTGAAAAATTAAAGTTCTTACTAACACAACTTGTTGCAGGGGGTAGAACTGAGCGATACGCTGCTGAAGAGGGTGAGAGTCATTTTCAAAGCGATCACGGCGATGGACGTCATCAAGTGGATCGCGATGGTGCTTGGAGCAGGGTTCGCGAGCACTGGCTTCTGGCTCTTCAAGAGAAAGCAGCAAGGGTCGATGGTCGACATTGAAGAGGAGATGAGAAAAGTCACTTCTCGTAGAGTAGAGCCAAAATACTGATCAGTGATTTATTAACATGTAGTCTAAAGTAATGTTAAATAGTCTCCATAATGGTGCTTCATTTAATACTTTTCATGCTAAGACAATGGAATGAAAACATTTTGTCCACCCTTAAAGTATCCTGGCATAAAACAACGAAAATAAAGTTCATAAACAATTTTGTTCTATGTGCATAACATTACCCATATATGGAATGACTCAGTCTAACAACAGAAAAGTGCAGACGGCTGTCACACACTGGTTACGATCTCAGACACAGGGATACAAGAGTTTATCCCAAGGTATGACGAATGTCTCAATTCCGGTGGGGAATATGTTGAAAAATAGTTCTACAATTGGTGTATCCGGTCCAATAAATCTTTCCATAAAATTGTGTTTTCTTTATGTAAACGTTCCCATGGAAACTTATTTTGTGGAGGGCCCTCGTATTTGCGCTCGAGTGGCCAAAATTTGTATAAGTACTTGTTTTGGTAATATTAACGTGCTGAAAGAAAAAAAAATAACTTTTTTATCTGCCCCCATGAGAATATTTGCTTGTAAGCTTCCAACGGTAAGTTATATGGTCTATAAAAAAAAAAGCACGACCGTTGAGCTTGAATTCAAAAATAATTCTAAAGGTCGATTCACAATGAAAATTAAACATAACCGTAACATAAACACAGAAGTTTGCGATCAGGTTACCAAATGGGATCATTCACAATGATTCACATAAACACTGACATTAACATTGCCGTTAGACGTTATATGAAAGTTTGCAAACTCCAAACTTTAATGTTTATGTTACGTGATTGGGAAACAATACACAATCGTAGAGCACTGGAGTATAATGTAACAGAATATGACGAAATGACATCGTTATGTTTCCATGGTTACCAAGTATCTTTTCCGTTATCTTTATGGTATGACATTTTTATTTTATTGTAACGGCTCATTCTTAAATTAACGCTTACGTTATGTTTAATTTTCATTGTGAATGGGCCGTAACACATCTCCTTTTTTGACGGGTAAACTATTGTCACAAAGAATGGATTTTCATACAATTGGTTTTTTTCTTTTTCCATTGCTGGAAGGATAGTATTTTCTTAATTTTGATATCAATCACTGAAGATATTCTTTCACACTTTCAAAGATAGGCCTATCGGACGAGAGCTAATCATCATATGCTGCCAGAAAGTCACTGAAACTGGGAAATCAATCGAATTTTATTATCGATTGATAACTCAGCCAGATCAAAAGTTCAATTTATATTATATTGTTGCTTGTCCTATTCTGAACAGTGAACATAGTTAAACCTGGACTCTCAAGATTAGAATTTAAAAAAATAAACTAAAAATATCGGACAGGTTCACAAAACTTGCAAGCCAAGAAAAGCCCCTAAGATGAACTAATTTATGTTGAACTCTGTCTCAGGAGTCCGGGATAAACAACTTTTTTTCAGCAAATTAATAAATATCAGAGAACGTGATAAGTTAAGCTTAGTTAAAATACCGGGTCTTTCAAAAGGAATGAACCGATTTCGAAGCTGTATTTCGCAGTACGCAAACAACGCAGCGGAACGAGTCGCATGCCATTACAAAGAGCGTATTTTCAAGTGTCGAATAGTTGCCGGTAGAGTGCTCTGTCGTGTCCCCTCCTCCCGATCCAACCCGACCTGCTGCTCACAGCATTTGCCGCGTGAGTCTCAGAATGGCAATACCTCAGCAAAAATTGCGTTGTACGTGAGAAACCCGGTATCACAAGAGCCTGAAGACCCACATCATTATTTTTTACTAGTGTTGTGGGATTTAATCGATTAATCGATCAATTTCTGTTGTAAGATTAATCGATCAAAAATATTTAATCGAGTCGATTAAAATTAACCAGTTGTAGTTGATATTAATTATTATTTTGTTAATACAAACTCATATTAAAAATTCCGACAATATTGCTCTCTCGGAAATTGCTTAATTAAAAGCACAATAGTACTGTTATTTTCTAACTGTAAATCAGGTAGCGTGGGGAAAGTCTTTGCACAAACACTTCAGAAAGAGATGGAGATATGAGGACAGTGACCTAGTCATCTCTATTGAAAGTTGAAACACAATGCGAAACCCTTATCAAGTTTAATGGTTTTCCAAGAAAACTTCCATCTTGTTGTCAGCTCATCTTCCTAACATATGATATACATACTTTTCTCGGATTCGTCCCCCTCATCTCTTTTAAAATAGCTATGTCTACACTGTGTGCAAGTGAGAGCGTAACTACCTTCTTCTCTTTCTAAAATCTGGTAATTCTATTACAACAGAGGCCAGTCTTCTGTTTCGACCCTGTACTGTTTGCAGTTTCTGTACTCAGTTTGTATATGAAGGTTGTGTGTTTAGTTTGATAAAGAAAATAATCAGTTTTGTGTGGTTTGTAAAAAGTGTAAACTCATTATGTCATATGAGAATTTGAGAGGTAAATTCGGTGAAACGTTTGGATTTAAATTGAACGATGTGGAGAAGTGCTTGACAGAAAAAAGTTTTTCGTGTTTAGTGATGAAGGAAACATTGTTACTAAACGTAAAGCGATACTTAATTCGGATCATGTGAATGCACTCAAATGTTTAAAATCATGGATGAAGCAGTGTTAACTAGGTGAGACTTAATACTTTTTGTTATTTATGTTTGTCTCAAAAATTCCCGGAGAAATTGACACATAAAATTATGTCTCATAATTGAAGCAGTAATTAGGAGAGGGAGAGACCGATTTATTAGCGAAGTGATATCTCCATATTTTTATTACATGTATTCGCGGGGATGTTCTGGCGACTTGGTTAGAATTAGCTTCCCACGTAGATGTTTCGCATCCTCTCGTCACTTGTCAGAATCGGACAGATTTATGGCCACCTTGGGCAGGGTTTTGCATAGAGACTCATTCAAGCATAGAATCCTAAAGTTGGACTGGCAAAGCTCGGATTTTCCAAAAGGACGGGTATTCTCGAAAGATCTACTAACTAATTTGATGTTGTGGGAAGTCCAAAGTTAAATTTAGAGACGACGTATTTCGCGCCCAATAAGAAGAGATCGTGGTTCAGCTGATGAGGTCACTTTGGGCCAAAAGAGAATAGATTTTAGGCCGGTTAAGTGAAGTAGTTTTTAACCAATAGGATAGTTAGTTTTAGCGTAGGATAGGTTTTTATAAATAAGGGTGACGGGCGCGGAGAATAGAACTACTTCGCTTCGTGTCGACATGACCACTACTTCTTTTCGTGTAGACGGCGCAACATCTTTTTTTCGTGTCGACGGCCCCACACACTGAGCTTTTTGGTGTCGGCGGCCCAACTTAATAGTCTTTCTTCCGGCGAAGGCTCGATAGATAGAACTTTGTCATCGGCGAGACTACTCGTCAACGTTTAGGAGCTTCGATCATAGTGTACAGGACAGAGTATTGAATTTATAGTATCGGATAGAGCTTATTCAGAGCTGCCATAGAGTCGATACAGAAGTGCGACCAACGATTGAATTACAAGTCAGCCGGAAATACATACTCTAGGGTTTACCAAGTGAATACGACAATAAACTTATAGTTTTGGAGTTTACACTGCCTTTTATATAAGTAGCCGGCTTGGTATTATTCCCGACATCATCCTACACCACAACCGTACCTCGGCTACCCTGAGTGAATCTCACGCAACACCGAGCGTCGAAATAGGGAGGGCTGGCGCCCACTACTTAAAACCATGATAAATCTGCCTACCCTATTCGCGCTACTCGAAGTACGAGTGCTGACAGCCGTGGACCTGCCAACGTGGGACGCCATCGATCCCAGTAAGTAATTTAAACAGTTGTTTTGTAATATAACGATACAATGTGCTATATACAGATATACAACATTTAATACTTACGCTTATCACCGAACACAAGTTAAGTTTAACAATAATTGTGTATTACGGTATATTAAAACATTTTTAAACTCGATCAAAACTCGATTAACCTATCGATTAATCAATTAAATTCAAATAGTTAATCGATTAAATATTTTGATCGATCAACAGCACTATTTTTTACTAGTTTGAGATATTTGTACGCTTCAACAAATCAATTTCATTCAATTACTCACCTTGAAATATAATGAAATAATATTAAAATGCAGCTGTATCCTGCAGCTTCAGAAAGTTAAGCTTCTCTTCTTGACTTTCAATTCCCCGTTGGTCATCACCAGTTCGTCAAGATTCAGCTTGTTGCCCGTCTCTGCTGCGCGTCTCCGCTTCAAAACTCTCTCGATCCAGCACTCCACAGCCAGAATTAAGAGAGACGTGAGCACTCCCAGCACGAATATGCTGATTGTGGGAATCACTTCGTCCAGAGAAATCGTAGCCCATTCTCTGTGAGGAGGTTCCTCCGTTCTTGCTAAGGTCAGGTCACGGAAGCGCTTCATCATGGCTGCGTTCTGCATCTTCAACAGGCTGGAAGAAATAACGGGGATAGGAGAAGAAATGTCAGAAAGAAGTGACTATTATCTGTACATTTCGAACTGTGGCATGCCGCATTAGTTTTGTACATCCCTAAACGGAAGAGAAGCCAAATTCATTTGATGTAAACACGTCCCAAATACTGTGGAAGGAGTGAACTGGATTACATCCCCTCTGTTATGCCCATGCCTGCATTAAATTCATCTGTTGATAAGTCTTTCGTGGCTCCGACTTAAAGAAAGCAGAACTTTACAGTCTTTGTCTTTACTCTTTCGAATTGTGCACACCTCAACACCAAATTACCTTTCGTCTCGTTTCTCTTATCTATACTCTAACCACGACGTAAATACCAGATCACTTATCTGTGGCACGCTAAGTATACCTCTTCATAGAACATCTTGTTATTCATCATCTTTTACAGTATCCACCTCGCGTCAATGGAATTCCTTGTCACAAAGTATTAGGGGCTGCAAGACAATAAACATCTTTAAAAACAGCTTAAAAGATAACCTTATTAGCATTTCACCCCAATCATACTGATTTAAACTATCACTGACTACATTGTTACTTCTTCCTTTAGACATCATCCTGATAGTGCTGTATTTTCAAAATTGTCTCATAATAATCTCTTTCTATTATCTAATATCATTTGAAATATATTAACATTCTATGTATTTTAGCTTAATTCTGCTACACAGTTTATTTCAGTGTTTAATTAATAGTTCATAGTATTTTGTTGTTTAATTCGTAAATAACTCTTGTATACATGTAACTCTCATCTAAATCAAATTGTTGAATTCTTTGTAAGTTCATGCATATGTATATATTATATACTTTTTGCTGGTTGAGTGGAAGAGAAGGCCTTACGGCCTTAACTCTGCCAGCTAAAATAAATAATAATAATAATTATTATTATTATTATTATTATTATTATTATTATTATTATTATTATGGTCTAATTGTTGATAATACACATAGGCCTACATATATAATTTCCAACTAAAGATTGAAGTAGACATAAACAAAACCGAAATGTATTACTCCGCAATCACAAGCTAGCTACGAAAGCATCCACCAGGGCGCATTATTTTCAGCAAGTGAGCACGCAGGGCAGCCATCGTCTGATATATCATATACATTAGACAATTTAAAATGTCATTCATATTATTATAGTACAACAAAATTAAGACATGCATCTCTCACTTGATCTTTTTCGGAATGCACACGCACTAGAGGCAGATGGGAGACGAATTTTGTGCTGACAGACACGGTAATTCAATAACACAGGAATACAGGGATATTGAAGAATTTTCATTAATCAGATATATACACTTTGATATCGAAGAGTTCAATAT